>NW_027279043.1:0-145000 GCF_046629955.1 Centroberyx affinis | reverse complement strand
ACACACTGATAATACTATCTGGAAATGGAACACTTAATCTCCTGCCACTTATTGTGTTGTAGTAATAATACGTATCCATTTTGGCCCTCCTAAAAATAGAGGCTCGATGAAGTGCGGCTATTATTTATTTCTTCAGGGAGGATCTGTATATTTTATTTGATTGGCATGTGAGGACTGTGATCATCCAGCAATGAGGTGAATAGTTTTCAAACCCCCTCAGAACTAAAACACAGATGAACGCTCACTACACTGGATTGGATGGGAACATTCAGGAAAATCACTGAGCAGCTGCAGATCGTGATGATTGTGACTCATTCCCTCTCCCTCCGTCTGCGTTGTTCTCAGTCTCTCCTAAATGAAATGATATTCTGTCTCATGTATACTAGATGTAAAAATATGTAAGAAACAGTTTGCATGCAATGCAGCTCTCCAATAAATAGACCTAACATTTATATTGTATCTCTAACTACTGTCTTTCTGTCTCTCTCTTATCAGAGTGTGTGGTGTGTGTGACGCCGTCGGGGCGCCATGGCTCTGGTTCAGGCCCTGCCTGTGTCCGTGACTGACCACCCCAATTCCAGCCTTGACGTCCAACAGTGCCGGCCGCTCTCATCCCACTCCCCCTCAGGCCCCTGCTCCGGCCCCTGTGGGCCCTGTGGCACCGGGACAGCCATGGGTTCTGTCAGCAGTCTCATATCAGGCCGGACGTACCAGGAGAGACACTGCCGGGCCGCCAGCGAGTTCACCGCCAAGCCCCGCCGCTCCACGCCGGCCACCAGCTGCTTCAGGCTCCAGGATAACACCCTCCGCAGCGGGAGCTCCCTGGAGCAGCTGCTGGTTATCAGCAACCAGACGCAGCCCCAGGTCCATGTTCTGCCTCCGCCGCTGCCCACCAAGAAGCAGCCCCGGCCAGGTAACTCTGCCGGGACAGGCGGGGGAGCTGTTGGGACTGTTGCCGGCGCCGTAGGCGGTGGAACTAATGGGAACTTTGGGTATGTGAGCGATGAGGTGGTGGTTGGAGACTGGAACGACAACCTGGTGCTGACAGCTGCAAGCCCCTGCAGCGACTCCGAGGACCAGAGGGACAACAGAACTCTGAATGGAAACATTGGAGGGCCTCCTCCCAAACTCATCCCAGTGTCCGGACAGCTAGAGAAGGTGAGTGGAGTCCACTGGAAGGGATGGTGCTATAGGTATGCAGAACAGCGCTATTCTTTTTACTTTATCAATATTTTGCATGTGACATACAGTATATTTGGGATGCTGTAACATGACACATGGCTTTTCTTATGGTGTGGATTTTTTATCTGCTATCCATGGGATACATGCTCATGAAACAGCTAAGCCTACGTGTGCGTTTCTACAGCATGTGCTGACATGTTTTACGACAGATTGGCTCAGCTGTCTAATTGGCTATTTATTTCCATCGATCCAGAGGGAAGCTTAATCACTGGCCCGACAGGCTAAGATAGATTTTGGTGGCCGCTCACCTTGCGGCCACCTCATAATCAATGTCAGAGCTCACTTACATTCAGTGACATACTCAGTGAGCCCAGAGGAAGATCGTTAAGAAAAATGCTTACATAACATATGAGTAGCTTTCGCTCTCTCTGCCTTTCACTTGTCTCTTTCTCACATCCCCTCCCTCCACTCTGTTTCTCTTCCCTCTATTCAGATTTCCTCTGTCCTCTATCCTCTTCTCTCTCTCTCTCTCTCTCTCTCTCTCTCTCTCTCTCTCTCTCTCTCTCTCTCTCTCTCTCTCTCTCTCTCTCTCTCTCTCTATCTCTATCGCTATCTGAGATGGGAGGAAAATCATTAAGAAAACTGCTTAATGAAACCCATGAATATCAATTAAACCAAATTAAACTAATCAGACCCTGGGGGGTGACCTGCCAACTTATCACTGACCCTCCTCTAATGAGTTTCAACCAGCCGTCTCTAATTAGCACAGCTTAGCTCTTATCAATCACTAATGCCATTTTTTTTTTCATTTTTATACTTTCAGAACATGGAGAAGGTGCTGATCCGTCCTACAGCATTCAAACCTGTGGTTCCCAAGAATCGTCACTCTGTGCAGTACCTGTCTCCGCGGCCAGGGGGCAGCAGTCTTTCAGAGAGCCAGGGGAGCCTCAACCTCCTGCTGCCCCTCGGAGGATCCAACAGCACCAACAGCACTAACGTCAATGGAGGGAGCAGCAGTTCCAGCTCTGAAGGGAAGCGCAACTCCTACAGCGGAGGTCGCAACGCTCGGAGCAGCCAGTCCTGCTCCATGTCAGATTCGGGCCGTAACTCCCTCTCCAGCCTCCCCACCCACAGCAGCACGGGCTACAGCCTGGCCCCCAGTGAGGGCTCCAGCTCCGGGTCTGGCTCCGGGGGCCTGGGGGGCCAGCTGGAGCCCGGGCCCGGCCTGGGCCGAACCACTACAGTGGCAAATGGGAGCCACGGTCACACTAACTCAGACAGTGGACGTTCCTCGTCCAGCAAGAGCACGGGCTCGGGGTCGCTGAGCGGGCGCGGGCAGCCACTGTCAGACAGTGGGTCCTGCGGCCACTCGCCACCGCCCGTGGAGGGCTACGAGGCGGTGGTGAGGGAGCTGGAGGAGAAACTGAGGGAAAGAGACCTGGAGCTGCAGCAGCTCCGGGAGAATCTGGATGAAAATGAGGCTGCTATCTGCCAGGTGAGACATAAAACAGACTGGTACACACAAATCACTTCTGTCCTGGCCTGCACTGACCAAAACAAAAGGGTTGCTGCTATTTTCTCTACTTCAAAAGGTCAAATTATAGATAACTTGACATGATGTAAGTCCAGGTACAGCGCTAACCTCTAACCTCTCACCCCTGGTCTTTGCTCTGAAAGGTTTATGAGGAGAAGCAGCGTCGCTGTGAGAGGGAGATGGAGGAGCTGAGGCAGAGCTGCTCCACTAAGATGAAGCAGGCCTCCCAGAAGGCCCAGAGGGCACAGCAGGTGCTGCAGCTGCAGGTATGCTAAGCATTTAAAAACATTTATACAGAGATTTGGTATTTGGTAATGGTATGAAAACAAAACATTGGTCAGGAAAGGAATTTAATAACCTATTCCAAAATTCTACATCCGTTTTGGGAGAAAAATATTACCTGAATTTCATCTTTAAAATATACAGGTTTCACTCTGTTATTATTCTGTCAACTACAGAATTAAGTTACTACCATTCAAAAAGTACTGCAATTTGATTTGACTTTGAGCTGTCTATCATTTTATAGGAGTTGGTGTCACTTTTTTCAAAAATTGCATTTTGGAATCAAACTATACTCAACTGTAAATGTGTGAAACATGTATGTTTTCAAAGTAAAAGAAACAGTGATCCAAGTCCTATATATCTACATTACTATAGTATGTAAAGCAGTTATTAAACGTGTGTCTCTGTGTGTCCTCAGGTATTTCAGCTGCAGCAGGAGAAGAAGAAGCTGCAGGAGGACTTCTCCTCTCTGCTGCAGGACAGGGAGACGCTGGAGAGGAGGTGTGCCACCATCCAGAGGGAGCAGACCCAGCTGGGGCCGCGGCTGGAGGAGACCAAGTGGGAGGTGAGAGAGAGTCAGACACTGGAAAGGTGTTAGGTCAGAGGTGATGCTTAGTAGGTTTGGTTTAAGCTCATAAGCCTTTAAGCTTGGAGGAATTTAAGGAGTTTAGCTTTAAGGAATGACCAGAGGTTGTTAGTTTGAGATCCTTAGTACCACTCTGTGTTCAACAAGACACAATTTGTGCTTTCTGTTTTCAATGTCTCCGTCTCTCCCCCCCCCCCCTCCCTCTCTCTCGCTCTCCCTCTCTCTCCCTCTCTCTCTCTCTCGCTCGCTCTCTCTCTCTCTCTCTCTCTCTCTCTCTCTCTCTCTCTCTCTCTCTCTCTCTCTCTCTGTCTGTCTGTCTGTCTGTCCCCAGGTGTGTCAGAAGTCAGGAGAGATCTCCCTACTGAAGCAGCAGCTGAAGGAGATCCAGTCAGAGCTCAGTCAGAAGGCTGGAGACGTTGTGGTGCTGAAGGCCCAGCTCCGAGAAGTCCGATCCGAGCTGCAGGCCAGCCAGGCTCATTCCCAGGAGGCCCAGGTGGCCCTGCGGACCCGCTCTCTGGAGCTGGAAGTCTGCGAGAATGAGCTCCAGAGACGCAAGAGCGAAGCCGAGCTGCTCCGGGAGAAAGTGAACCGCTTGGAGGAGGAGTCGGCCCGCCTCCGCGACACTCTGACCAGTCACAGCGGGAATCAGTGCCCGGGCATCAAGGGCCAGTGTATGAGCCTGTCCCTCCAACAGGGGAGATGCATGGCAGGAAGGGGCGGGCCCAGTCCCTCTGTGTACCGCGACGGGGAGGAGAGTCGTCTGGCCTGGGGAGGGGAGAGCGACGAGGCCAAGGCACAGAGGCAGAATGCAGAGACAGTGCTGGGACTCAGGCAACAGGTAGATTTCTTTCTGCTCTTTCTGATGTGAGTGATGATAATGAAAGAGTGTAGTTTCTAAGATTTCCTCTCTCCTTTTCTCAGGTGGAAAGGCTGAAGGCTGAGCTCATGTACGAGAGGCGGACGAGTGAGGAGCAGCTGTCAGGGTTTGAGGAGGAGAGGAGGGTGTGGCAAGAGGAGAAGGAAAAGGTAAGAAGGAGAGGAGGAGGGAGTCATTTCTACATCCAGCAACTCTGTTTCACATCATCAGGAGTGAATAGAAAAAATGTATATGTTTTTGTTTTTTTTCCCCTCCAGGTAATCCGCTACCAGAAGCAGCTGCAGCAGAACTACATCCAGATGTACCGTCGGAACCGGGACCTGGAACGAGTGATGAGGGAGCTGAGTCTGGAGCTGGAGAACAGGGACGTGGAGGACTATGAGGTCCACAGCGGCAGCAACGACATCCACTTTGAGGAAATCACCGCCACTGAGATCTAAAAACAGAGACACATGCACACACACACACAAACACACCTATATGCGCACAGAAACACGGACACGCATACTCGTAAGTACACTACCAGCACTCACAAAGGACTCTGTCGCCACTGAAGATGTAAACCAAACATTGAACTCCAGGCCAAATACTGCACTAATCTTCGACATGGCTTTACCTGGACCACTGAACAAGCACTCATCGCCGTAAAATGACTGCACACTGTCTAAAGGGAGATCTCCCAAAGGTGCACTCTTCCCTTTCGCTAAGAGAGATGTACTGTATCGAATACTATAAGGTATCCCTTCAGCGCCCTTCGCAGGTTTGATTATCCAACTACAATGCCAGCACAAAGACTCATTTTCTTCAGTGGGACGTTATGGGACTCCAGAGAAAAGCATGCGTGTTTTTTTCTCAGAACACGCTGAAATCAGGGTATCGAAAAAAAAAAAAAAACAGGAACTTCAAGCAAAAAATATTATTACACGCACAGAGATCCGGTCTAAAGGCGGCCACACGTCTCTAGTTAGCACACGAGGCTGAACCCCTGGCCACCAGCACATAGTGAAGGCATCGTGACAGCGGCCTCATCTCCACCACTGCTGGCCACTAATGATGACCTCATCACCCCTCCTACTGTGCCCATCGGTAAGACTGATGACGACGACCACTGCACTAGTACTCCGACAAAGTGGTAAAGGGAAAACGACGCCAAAAAATACAACATCTGCTGTTTGTTTGTATTTGTATGGTGTTCAGTGGATCAGCAGTTCATGTCATATTTCAAAGGACAAGACATTTTTGTATTCTTTTACTCGTTTCGGAAATCTTTCCTCAGCAGTGAGTATTTGAAAAGGAATGTAATGTGACTGTTGTCACTCCAGAGAAATGCAGTATATTGGTCACCACCGCGGAAGTATTATATTATATTATATCACCACCGGCACCGAAATAATCTGTTCACCAAGGGGAAACCTGGGATTGTTTTTGCAAATATCCTGCTCTATTCTGTTATGGACACAACTGTTTTTCCTTGCAAGGCGAATCGTTGGACTTCCAGAAACCAGTTTTGACGCTGGCTCTCGGTTTGCTTACATGTCGACATTCTGTTCTGTCGTTTCCCGGACCGCCGAGGAGACAGAAACCAAACGTTCAAAGGAAATGCTTTATTTGAACGCTGCTCTAGACCACCAACAGTCTCACTATCGCACTCTATCAATGTGTCAACCCATTCAGAAACTCTCAATGCAGTGAGCTCTCTTTTATATAAACATTTACATTTTACAAACATGTAGCACCAGGAAGCGCACCGTAGCATGGGACATATCACCACAATGCTGCTGATACTCCTCTCTCTCTCTCTCTGTCTTTCTCTGCCTTTCTCTCTTTCTCTTTCTCTCTTTCTGTCTCTTCCTCTCCTTCAACGTACACAACACAGTTTTTATAGCAGTGGAACACACCTCAAATATAAAGATATCAACATTGAAGGGGCAACTGAGAGTGGAGCATATTCTTTGGTTCGGTCACGTGACATCGCTGAGAGATTTCAGCTGGTGTCGTTTGAACTGTAGGCATGCTTATTCAGAGTTTCCATTTACTTCCCCTTCATTCTCCCTCTTCCCATTAGAGGACTATTTATTTTGCTGTAGCCGGCCCAAAGCCAAATAATGCTTTCCGAGTCTTCCGTGTCTCTCCCCCCTAGACTGTAATCCTCACTGACAGATTTACAGGTAGTGAGACTGGCATGCCTGCATGTCTTTGTTATTTCAGATTCTAGGAGCGGCTGGTTCAGATGGTGTCAGGGTTCGAGGTGAGGGTGAGAAAACGGCACAAAGTCTAAATCTAAGCCAGTGGGAAGCATGTTAACAGTTGAAGCTGTGGACTGTTCTGTTTTCTAGCTAAACTTACAGTATATGCAGGGCTTTTGTGTAACACTGAGCATGGTGGGTCTCTATGAAAAAGAAAAATGGGATGAGAACTATTGTCTTTTATTTTACAAAGAGTCTATATCAATGAATAATAGATAAATGGAAATCTATATAATGAAGATGATGTTGTATATTTTTTTATATATAGCACCTGAAGATATTTTGTTGTAGTACTGGTATCAGTGTGGGTTTAATATACAAAGTATAAAGACTTCTATATAACTATCACATACCAATATTTCAAATGATGGATCAGTTTTAAATGGAGGGGGACAGCGTAGAAGGAGTGCACCTAATACTGTAATGCATGAACGTTTGTTGACATTATATAGTCTGTGTGACACTAAAGTAGACTCTCTAATGACCACTGATGAAACTGTTGGGAGCTTTTATTTTGGGCTCAGTTTTGAAGTAATCTGTTGTCTCTCCATTTCGAATGATCTTTCACTTGACTGTCAGTATCATAATATCACATCACCCCATATCATCATCATTGGGTTTTGTGTGTATCATTAGTTTATCATTGCATGAGACGGGTCATTTTGAGTGTCTTCTTGATCAAGTTGAGGCCAGAACTGATGCAAACCAAGGCGTTGTTATATTTCCTATACTTGGAAATTCAATTGAATCCTTTCAGCAAAACTGATCAATATCTATAAGTCTCTTAAATCTCTTAATACTGAAACACTATATTGTTTCCCAAATTGGTATCAGACTCCCTATCAGATTTATTATGCATTTTGCATGGCGTTACCACATTCACTGTGGTTTAAGAGATTTAGTGGAACAATATTAAAACTCTGCACTGTGCATAAGTTAACTTAAAGTCAAAGAAAGTGTATTTGAATGGAGATTTAGCCAGCCACATTCACTTTCAGCAAATATTATTAGCCAGACCTAAACTGTTATTTAATCACCATAGATACAGCACAGGTTCAGATTAACAACAAGCACAGGTGTTGCAAACCAAACTGACCCCCTCACCGAAAGTACTGTGTGCATCCTGGACTTCCTTTTTCCCCCATATCTCACTTCTCTTCATCATCACATAACTGTTTTCCGTGTAAATATCTAAAACACTAAATAGTATAACAGAGTGACATTGTCTTTTATTCAGACAAAATATCTATTTCAAATGTAGCCACTGTGACTAGACCAAAGCAACGTAACACATTTCTTTTTGTGACGTTTTTTTCCTTTGTGTGCATATTTTTATGTTTCCTTATGTTGTGTCTTCATTAATTCATAGAGTATGTAGTTTGTCCATGTATATTTTTATGTGTAAATTTGTTGTACAAATGACTGTGTTTTTAATTAAAGAACAAATTGTCACACCTTAAAGTGACTGTCGATTTCATTGCTTTTCTACACAGGCAAAACCAACCAAAAACATAACAAGGGTGAGCAAAGTATATTGAGAGAGCATTTATTGTGGTTAATTGAAACATGTGAAGTACTTTGTGATAGATCTGAAGGCATGGATGCACTGTGTTTCATCAACATTATAGTTAATTACATGTAAATTACAGAGGAATTGAAACATATTCCTTTGACCTTTTTACTAGAACTTGTTCAAGCCAATCTCGTGCAGCATTTCATCAGTGTTCAGCCCAGTGGCCTTTTGTAAAAGTAAGGCACAGTGAATACTATATTCTAGTCACCTTTTTGTCCGGAGCTCCTCTGCCCTACTCTGGTTTAAACTGTGCCACTGGCCTCCATGTCCTGCATTTCTCATTGACATGTTTTTCCAACTCCTCCACATGTCTGCATAAGCTCAGTCCACAGCATGGTGTAATTAAGCCTCTAAAGTGGCGGATTGCTCCAGAGCACAAGCACTTCTGCCAGAGGAATACAGCACAAAAATACTGAGCAGCAATTTGTAATAATCCCCCCCAGACATCCACTAAACCCAAACTATCAGTTTTGACATAATACAGGGGTTTAATCTGGGTATAAATCTATAAATCTCATAACGCAGGCTGGGGTAATCCCCCTCTGGCAACCCTGCAGATCCGGTGGACTGAGATGCTCCGACTAAGAAGTGCAGACCGCTGGCTCCACAATTGAGACAGTCCTGAGGGGGTTACCGCAAGGTTGCCATGCGCTGAACAGTGGCACAATAAAATTCAACCAAGGAGAAACTCATGAACCACGCTATCATATCACTGGTCCCATAAAAGATCCCTTAGAAAATGACATGTTGCTTGCTTTTTGTCCAGTTATGGTTTTAGTCAGTGCTCTTCCTGTAATTTTAAAATATTTGCTAAAAACACTAAGAATGTTATAAAAGTCAACATTTATATTTCAACATTTCATGTAGCAAAAGTAATTAATAACAGTCTTTATTCTGGATGGATAAGCTAACAGCTGAAGTTCAACCCGCAGAACTGCTCCACCACATTCACCTTTCTTTCTGACATTTTTCCAGCTACTTCTCTTGCATCCTGCACCCTTCACAGAACTAATCCTGTTGTGCCTTACGGAGACAGCATCCATTCCTCTCCGCTATGACCGCAGCTCTCCCCGCCCAGCGCTGCCTGTTTGGAGCGAATCCCCGCAGCTTCACTCTCCCAGGAATTGAAGGTTTAAGGTGAGGCTGTGATCAGTCTTGCTCCCAGCTGTCCTTCATGCCCGGCCAGAGGAGGTTAGTCAGCGGGTCTCCTGGGTTCTGGAGGGGGCGGGACGGGGCTTGGGGACCTTGACCACGAACACCATTGGGTCTTTGGCCTTGTTGCTGAACGCTCTGCGAATTACGTCCACCGCATGCTGATGAGTCACTCCCTGCAGACACTCGCCGTCCACGGACAGCAACTCATACCCTGCCTGCACACACACACACACAGGTAAGAGCATGCAACACATAATACACTGTATAACGTAAACATGTAATTACAATATTTAGTCCTCATTACCTATATCTCTAGCCTTCTATTTCCTCCTCCCTCCCTGTCTCCCCTTTTCTTCCAGTCGTCCATCTCTCTCCAGAACAACAGCACAGACAGTTTCCATAAATCCGCAGTGACTCTGTCCCTTAGCGGGAACCTGATTTATGCCACAGAGAATTGGGGCTCTCCCATTACTTTAATATATTCACACAGAAGGCCGTCACGAGTGTACATATAAAGTTTCCCCTTCAGCACAAGGTTGTTGAAAAAAAGAACATATACACACAAAGACACACACACTCACACACTCACTGTTTCCTGCAGGATGAGAGCGGATTGTGGCAAACCTTTGGAACCCTGAAAAGAGGAACTTCCTCTGATGTCATCAGCGCTTGCCGAGGAAGCACCTGCCTAACACGCTCCACCTCAGTGAAGGTTAGCAACACGCAACACAGACACAAACACACACACACAAGGCCGACGGCCATTGTTGTATCTCCCCCAAGTGTGTCCCTTTCCCTTTTCCTTTCCAGTCATCAGATATGAATAGATATTTTCCCTTTATTCTATGCTATTCCATTCTATCTATTATGCCAAGATAGGGAGGAGCGATATTTGGGTGGTATGGGAAGATTTGCAGGTTTTGCTGCAGCTCATCAGACCAGTAGTGTTGACCAACAACGCTACAGCCTTCCGTGAGAACAGCATCAAAAGATTTAGATCCATTTAACCAAAGTGGAGATTAGAAAGTGCTTTTTCATTTTTTGAAAAGTAATTTATTTGAATTAAATAGATCACGACCTAATCTGCCCCATCCTCTTTACGGGCCATTTATGGAGTGCATTTATGAGGCTTCCTCTTTCTAGCCAATGGATATCATCGTCCAAAAATAACACGCCTCGTAAAACGACTCCTGCCTCTGCACGAAAGGAGGGATCTTTCGTAATGTGGTTTACCAGCCCATTACAAATACATCCAACTGGATTATTTTGATAAGGAACGGAGAAGTATCGGCTTGAACGTTGATGTCTGTGGATCACTATTTAGTCTAAGCTATATGTCTGTACAAAGAGCATCAGCACAGAGTTAATGGCTCTGAGGATCTCAGATGGTCAACAGCATGTGCCGCACCCACATAGATAAGTACACACAAAGAAAAAGTGATGCGTCTCATCATAAACTGTTGCTGAATTTGACTCCCATGTGTGTTATTTCACTCCGGCTTAACAACACACACGCATAGAAAATGATGATGGCAGTCTAAACAAAGCGAATGTGTGAGAGTGGCACTAAATATAGGCCCAGTTGAAGCATTCCCACTGGCCTCTTATACAGCCAGTTAAACACAAAACACATGACACACTTACGCAACTCATGCCCACATTTCCGCTGATACAAGGAGAAGGTGGCAGGGAGAGTCGCATACACACACACACACACACACACACACACACACAAAGCACAAAGCACACACTCCACTGATAGTCTGTTATCATGTGGGTCTGAGGAGCCGGGATGCATGTTAACACCGTGCTGCAGCCGTCTCGCTTCCCTCTGCACTCAGAGTGTGGGAGATAGCACAGAGCCGGGGAGCTGATACGGCCTCGCTGACTCGCTGCGGCTGCAAGGTGTGAGGCTGAGACAACAGACAGCGGTCAGGCGCCGGGAGCGAGTAAAAAAGTAGCCACGTGTCAGAGTCTGAGGCTAACCGACTACTTCTCTGTCTTAATGGCCTCAATCTGTTTTTCCAGTCCTCCTCTCTTTGCCAGTTTCTGTCTTTTTGCACACACCAATATCCTTCTTATTTTCCATCCTCGCCTTTCCTGACACTGCTCTTGCTGTAATTGTCTATCATGCCCTCTCTCTCTTCATATCTTTTCTTCCATTATATCCTTTAGTCTTTGTCCCAAGTGTGTGGTGTGTGTGTATGTGTGTGTGTGAATGTGAGTGCAGGCATGTGTGTGTATAGAGGGACTGTAAGAGGGAAGTTCTTGGAAGTTGAAAGGCTTAGCCGATACTGGATCCCCACAATGTTTGACACTCTAATCAGGCAGACCTGGGAAAGGTTGTCACTTGATATCTAGCTGTTAGGAAACACACACACACACACACACACACACACACACATACATACACATGCACACATTGTATTGGACAGTATTGGTTCTGCTTCAGACATCTCCCTCTCACTCAGCAACCTTTACCTCTGAACTTTCACCCCGCACTTTTCGAGTATCTTCATGTGATTGTTGCTTGGCCGCTGTATCTTCGGCTCTAGGGCTTAAAGTATTAGTTTCTAGTGTGTGGTTAACTGCGGTGAATGAGTGTGTATCATGTGTGTTTAAGTGAGCCAAGCCAAGTTCATGGATGACTGTTAAGTTACCGTACAGGCAATATATTACCAATACATTAGCAGACCAGCGCCCATGTACCTCATCTATAATGAAGCAGATGGGCCACTTGAGACGACTCTCCACTCATCTCCTCTCCACTCCTCACTGCACACACACAGCCCCTTCCTTCATAGACAACCACTTATAACAACAAGTCATAACCACAATGCAGAGGACTGACAGCCAGTCAAAACACACTCACACAAACAGGATGGACGGCTGTTGTACTTTCAAACCACTGTGATGTGAAGGAGCAAACTCAGATGAAAGCAAAAGTAGACTTTGGTTGCCTAAACTTTCTACCGCCCTTGCACTCCTTGGAACTATACTAATTTTATTCATTCTTTGCCATTCAAGTGCGACCTGTTTTTAGATACTCTGTGGGCTTTCTCCCTGCTCTCTGCTGTCACCGCTCACCTTCAGAACCTCATTTGTAGAGGCAGCTCCTCCAGGGAAAATCTTTTCAATCTTCACCATGGGCTGGACCTTCGACTCCATCCCTCCAGAGATACTAATGCCTGTAAACACATAGGGAAACAATACAAACTGAGGGGCAGGTTGGTCACATCAGATTCCTGTCTTCTAAACTTGGACTTAAACTATACTGTAAATACTCTGTAAACTCAGTTTTTTTGGTAAATCAAATAACATAAAAGCTTTTAACTCTTCCATACTGCTCTCAGTTTAGCAATAAGTGATGCCCTGACCTCTACTGGTGATGTAACATAGGAGACTACTAATATTAAAATGGGCAGCTTTACGATAGCTTTGTGGATATTTGAACAGACACACTCACAGATAAAGTATAATGGCAATTCAAACTGTAAATGCATATGGTTTAAACTTTAATCAAAGTGTAAACTATATTCATCTCTGTACTGTACTCACCCAGGGACTGCTTGGCCTTGGAGATGGTCACAGTGGTGATGTCATACTCCTCAGGTGGAAGTGTTGCTCTTTTTTTCACACAGTGACCGTTATGTGAGTGTCCGTTCACCTGCTGGCCGCTCACTCTCCTGGAGGGGCTCGGGGGCTCGAACACATCAGCCAGAGCGGTCCGGCCTTGACGCTGCGAAGGAACATGGACGCTCACCTCTGTGTACCCCTCCTCCCTCCTCCGCCTGCCGTCTACGCTGTCAGGACTGGCCTCCCTCCTCGCTCTGCCGTGGCCGTTCCTCACGGGCGACCTCCCCCGCTCGGGACTGGCGTCTCCTCGCTCCGACACGGACAACAAGGAGGCCTCATCGTGCCGCGACGCCCCGTTCTCTCTTCTGAGCGGGGAGAGCTGGGGTTGGCGCCCACGTTGGGGGGTGCTGTGTGGGGAGACATCCGTGAGGCGAAACTGATGGGGGGGGGAGGGGGAGGGGCTCGGCGAGCGGGAGCGCAGGGCAGAGGAGGCGTAACTGTCCACAGGTACGTCCAAGAGGGGGATGAAGGCACGGGACGGCGGCACGTGGCCCGCCTGTAGGCCGGACATACGCAGTCTCTCCAGGTCCTCGACCAGCTGATGCTCCCTCAGCATGTCCTGGACCGGCTGGAGCTGGAATCCACCTCTGGAGTCTGGTCACACACACACACACACACACACATAAATACATTAAGTCCAGCTTTAACCTGCAGAGTCACTGTATTATATTGTGAGATACACTCTCACAACCCCGGAAAATCTTTTCTTTCTGAGCATTAAGAAGTCTGGGAGTAAGTTGTGTCACTTCTGAATGGGACAAGAAGTGGCTGCCATTCACATCAGACCCCAATCTGCATCTCTTGCTATCAGAGGTCGGCCACCTCAACCTGTGAAAACACAGACCACCTCAGTAATGCCCTGTCAGCTTCCTCCTGCTTTCATAATGTCGACCCAGTGACACCTAACCTGTGACCTCGGAAAGTGAGATGGCTGTAGTCACTCTAAAGTGAGGCTGTAGTGTGTCTCTGTGACTCTTGAATGAGACTGCTGTATGAAAAGGCTCAAAGCATCACTGTATTGCTGAAGCACCATGCTGGCAGGCCAGGCATGTCTAAGACTCAGAGTCGGCTCTCTGTCCTTTCTGTAGGCAACAGAGATGTAATACAAGCCTCAGCTACAGCGCAGGCACAGGAAACCTGAGATATTGTGTAATGTGTGTGTTTGTGTGTGTGTGTGTGTGTGTGTGTGTGTGTGTGTGTGTGTGTGTGTGTGTGTGTGTGTGTGTGTGTGTGTGTGTGTGTGCATTTTTTTATAACGGTAGGAGGGGGGTATGTGTGTATGGAATGCCAGGGACAGGATATGGTCTGCATGTGCAGGTGTTTCACTTTGACACTCCGGATATGAGATGGGGCAGGAAAGGAGCGAGGGAAGGGAAAATAAGAGAGGGAAAGGAGAGGACACAAAAGGAGAGCGGGATCAGCCCTTCATGTATCTAATATCCCTCTGGGATCAGAGAGAGGCCATCGGCCAGACAGAGAGAGAGCGAGAGTGAGAGAAAGGAAGTGAGATCTGGAGAGAGAGAGTGAGGGAGAGAAAGGAAGAGATACAGAAATATAGAGAAAGATTCACAGATTCACTATACATACTGTACACATGCATATACACACAAATGGTGAGCCTACCTGGGATTGGGGTGATGAGGTGGCGTCGAGGGGTCCCACTGCGAGGGGAGCGCAGAGCTGGAGAACGCACTAAAGAGAAGATTCATAGATTCATTTGTGTAATCTAATCTGCTTTTTCTAATTTCTACATCTCTTATTCTTGTCTTTCTTTCATCCTGACAGGAAGCTGCATCTTTAAGTTTACCTAAAGAAAAGAAAGACTAAAACTAAATACTTAATATTATGTACATCCTCTGCTCACCAGAGCGACTCTTCAGAATATCATAAGCCTCCAGTTCAAAGGGCATGACCATGCTGTCAAAACGACCCAGCTCAGTAGCAGGGATCAGCATTCTGCAGAGGACAGGATCAGAGTCAATTAGATCTGCTTATATACATATAAAAACACACACACACACACACACACACACACACACACACACACACGCACACGCTCAACACATCTCACCTTATTTCTCTGAGCAGTAGCAGTTTCTCTGGCCTGTCTAAGATTGCCAGAAGGGGGCGCACTAGATCCTCAATCACATTGTCGGACAAAAACTGAGAGAAGAATTAGATGGATACACAGAAATAGGGAAGAAGAATGAGAAGAAGGAGAAGAAAGAGGAGAAGAAGGAGAAGAAGAAGAAGAAGAAGAAGAAGAAGAAGAAGAACAAGAACAAGAACAAGAACAAGAACAAGAACCAACTTGTTAGTTATTTCCATAGAAAAATTTGTTTTCTGAGCATAAAATAAATGTTTTGAAAAGACAAAAGGCCTTTGAAGCAAGGTGCAAAACATGCTTATTTGTGGTAGGTCCCTTAAGACTTTTTCAAGGTTTTCCAAGATTTTCCACCTTGGATTGGCTCCCAAGGCGTAGATTTTTCAAGATGTGTCAGGTTGTGTTGGGTTGGAAAAGATGTTCCGATATGGACTGTTAAATATTCATCTTCCCTAGAACACCACAATCCACCAGTGATTTCAGTGTTTGGTGTTTGGCCAGCACATTACCAGGAGAGTCACATTGTGCTCTAAGTAGACCTGTTATCTTATGCAGAGTGGTGGAAAGGGCCTGGCTGAGGAGCTGATCCTGTGAGAGTGGCCGCTGAGTGTGAGCGGGGCTGAGGGAGACAAGGGGATCAGATGATCGCTGATATTTGATCCTAATCATAAATGACAGGCCAAATCCGTCTTTTGTCACCGCCACCGCCAGACACATCTATCATTCAGAGAAACTCAAACAGACACGGGGAACAATGCTGCGCACAATCGCCTTAAGACTTCAAGTAGACTGTGAAAAAACACAGGAGAGGGCCACTGTGGTGTGTGAGGTGGACATTTCGGATCAGGAACTCACCCGCCGACAGTGTCTCATCACAGCAGCCACCTCATCCTGGCTGAGCAGCTTCCTTGACATGTCCTCCACCTGCTTCAGGGTCTCCACCGGCCGGGGCGAGAGGCTCCTGTCCTTCACCCCAGCACGGGTTTCTCTCGGGGAGCTCAAGAGCTGGAAGGGACGACCCCTCTCCTTGTCTAAGGAATTAAAGGGAATACTCTGGAGTGAAACAAAAAACTGGCTAAAAGAGAAACTTACTACATTTAGTGTTAAAATCCTATTTTTCTTAAAACAAGTGAAAAAAAATCAGCTGATGGGATGTGATACTTTGACTTGTTTCCAATGCAAATCAACTACTTTCAAGAATTTTCTTCCAGTGACATTACCTTGACACTAATGGTGTAATCCACCTTATTTCAAGCTATTGTCACACAAGAAAACAAGTTAAATTACATTAGAAAAATTTTCTCAACCCCCTGGTAGATTTTTCACTTGTATCACAAGAGGAGAATATACAATATGTGTAGGGAAGGAACGAATGTGTCATGTGGGACACTCGCACTGTCCCGGTCCTCACCTCTGTCAACATGGTGGGACGGCGACTTGGTACGGCTCTTCTCCTTGCGGTCTTTCTTGAACAGGAGGTTGACAAAGGTTTTGGAGCGCTGCAGGGTGGTTTTCCCCTCTGCCTCGCTCTTCTTCTGTTGTCTCTTCTTTTTCTGCTTGTCCTCTGGAGGGGGGGAAAAAAGAGGAGACAAAATAGTCTAGACTGCTGGCTCAGCCCCACTAGAGGAATCAACACAGGTGCAGTAGATACATTTTTCCAACCCAGTGATATAACAGAATGAAGCCTGGTGTGTAAAGTCTGCACAAACTATTACCTAGTGTGTGCATGAATACAAACAAGCTATTTTTTTAAACTCAAAAAACTAAATCAAGAGCAGTTTCATGTGATCTTTGCTACAGTTAAATCCTAAAACTTTCCCGAAGTGGTGTAGAAACACAGCAAGAACGGGACATTGTGCCTATCTGTGTATGCTGTTGAAAGCATAATTCATTAGTCGTTGTATGCTTCCATGCTTACTGTTAGTCAATAACACTGGGTGATACACACACTCCTCTATGAGTACAGACTGTTCATTTCTCTTCCAGTCAGCTTCTCTGTTCACTGCAGTAAATCTTCCACTGTGGAAAGTGACACAGTAATATTGATGAATTGCAGCCACACCGTCCTGAACACACCCTGATCTATTGAGAGCGCAGGAGAGAAGTGCTCCAGCTTACATAACAAATGTCCCATCAGCCCCCGGGCCTTGCCCCGAGCGCCCGCCGGCTCCTGGCGCTATGAAAGGGTTGGATAAATTGTAAAAGAAAGGCTAATAACTCACCGGCCCTCTGAAGGGTTAGATGGATATTTCTTCATACGCTTGTTCTTATTCAATTCTCACAGAGGTATGACAAGCGAGAACAGAGGGCAGCGATTCATTACGGCTCTGCGTTAACTTTGTGCTCTTGGGAAAATTCTGTCTGGAGCTTAAATCAGCAACGTGGAGTGGGATGTTTTTGTTTACTTCTAGAGACAGAGGACTGAGGGGTCACTGCCTGGTCAACTGACTGTTGCCCTGTAGAGGGATCTCTTCAAGCTCGGAGGCGGATCTGATTACCCAGTGAATGCAGGTACTGCCTACTGAATCAGCTAAAGCACTGAACCTGATTATGCTTCGCTGTGGCTGCGATACTCAGCGCACTTTGATTCTGGATAGGTTGACTTCTCCAATGGGTTTGCCAATACGATCAACAATACAAATCAAGTCTAACCTCACCTTTAGTTGATTTAGTTCTGTTAAAAAAAAAAATATTATTAGTGGTATTGTTATTATATTAGATTTTACAATCTATCTTTTTTCTGTTGGTTTCAGGTTTCTTTTTATTTATTATTTTCTCATTGTCTTGGGATGTACACTGTCTGACTGTAACCAAGGATGGGGAGGGGGGAGGGGTTATCTACATGTTCAGGTTTAGGTGGACAGTGATGTGATATCTATATGAACAAAAATCTATAAATAAACCTTGTTCAAAACAATGCAAATCAACAACATCTACCAATTTAGGGCAACACAATATGGAACACTACTACTTTTAGAATTAGTACTGAATCAATGCAGCAAACTGACATCCACCGTTCCAATCTCCTTACAATCCCTTTGAGCCTGTAGTTCTCACCTTTCTCAGTGATGTGGCTCTGGGAGCGTCTGATAGGTTTCCGCGGTCTGCTCAGCGCCATCAGCACCTCCGTCTTGGGCGAGGCTTTCGCCACGTCCTGTTCCCCTGACGACGGGGTCCTCGCCCTGCCCCGCCCTCCTTCTCCGGCTCCTCCCGTTTCCCTTGGCCCCTCCCCTTTCCCACGTATCACCGTGTCCTTCAGCAGCACCGTGGCGCCTAGAGTCCGGCTGGTCTCCGTGGCGACCGGCCTGCCGAGGTGTGAAGCGTGAGGCGAGGGGTGCTCCGGGTAGTTGGGAGGGTGGGGGTCGGTCTGCATGGCGGTCTCGGCGGTGCGCTCGGCGCTGCTTGGACGTCGGGAGCGGTCCTCTGTGGAGATGGCGACGTCTACCATCTCATGGCCGAAGATGGGAGGGAAGAGGACCTGAGAGAGGCCACTGAGGGAGCTGAGGGGGGTGCCGGAAGACAAGGAGGAAGCGGAGGAGTAGGAGTCAGAGCCCTGCGAGGAGGGAGCAGGGCCTCCATTGGCCACTGTTGAGAAAACACCACAAATACAATAAAGGAGATGAGATTAGGACTTTGAGAATCTTATTTTCAACTCAAGGCAAATGCAATACCTTGTGAAACCGACCAGCTGGCCCAACACAAAAGCTACAAAGTTACATAGTGAATAAAATGCGTACTGTGAGTTTCATTCCTTATTTTACAGTCTGCTTAGTGCTGACTGGCTCCTGTCTGACCTCACGTCCCGTTAATCCCATTGGCTTTGGGGAGCGGGGAACATGAACCAGGAGTTTTTTGTTTTGTTTTGTTTTGAAATGCAACCCCGGAATGACTCTGCATCTTCAAAGATCCTTGAAGAATAAACACCCAGAGACCCAGATGTCAGGTCATGCTCTGTTCCAGACGACTGAGCTGCCTTTGAGTACACCAAATTAATTCCTGGCTATTTTCAGAAACACACTCATATCAAACTGAAAAAAAAAACAGGGAATTTGAGGCCTGCGAAGAAAATGCATGACAGGGTTTTAGTATAAGCGGGCTACATGTGGCCAGTGTTCTACTTTTCTTTGAAAGATGTCCAAGTAGAAACAACACGTGGCCTTGTAAAGAGAAATTAGACTTTAGAATTCCAATTACTTCTCTGTAAAAACTCTTGGGATGACCAGGTTGAGTCTTTAATATCTTGTTCTATAACATTTAGTGCCATGTAATTACATCTTTTCAAGCTGATAGGCTGTTCAACTCATCATCTCATTTAGAATTTATAACCAATCTCTATCTCATAAAATCATATTATAAATATTGTTTTGGGATAGAAAACATACATTTGTCGAGCCAACTGTACTCTGCCACCATCTCCTTGTACGCAGGGTATCTTCCAGCCTCCTGTTGAAGAATAAAAGAGAGAGAGACTATGTGTTAGGGCATAAAACTGGGAAATTAAAAATTGCACATGTGCCTACACCAGTAGCATATCAAAGCTCTACATTTCCTGGACAATTGGCTAACCAAACTTATGCAACATTCCTTATGAGGAAGGAGCCGTTTTGGGTCAAGAGAATTAGTGTCCCATATCCTCCAATATCCACCTTGAGGGATCGTCTCACCTATAGGCACTATTTAAGGTCAAAGAGGAGTCACTCCAGGCCCCGTCTCAGATCTTCCACAAAGCCTCAGATGAGCAGCTGTGGGGGCGTTAAGTAACCGAACCCTGGCCGCACTATGTGTGATTTTGTGCCATAATTGGGTCTGACACAGCATTGAAGGAACACATAAAATGAGGCTTTCTGCTGATTATAACCTGATCCCTGACTGCCTTTGAATAATGAACGTCGTCCCTGGCTGTTTTTCACACATGGAACCTGAGATCAGAGGAGTAAAATGAGTACAGAGGAATGTCAGACCTAAGAGAGCAGGCATACACACGCTCACACACACTCACACAACACACACATGCACACAATTGCACTATCAAAAAAGGACACGAGTTTAAGTGCCGCACCCCTGCACACACTGATCCGTACACGTGCGCGCACTGTCTGTTTTGCTATGCAGGCTCATTCTGTCCCACTCCCAAGAAGATCAACTGATATGTTTAAACATATGCAAATGTTTAATACTGCCTCATTGTATGATGTTGTTTCATTCAAACCACAAAGGTAATTTATCATACTTTTTCTTAATGTGTCTGTTTGGGTACAGCAGCAAGGGGGACACAGTTCTGACTTCAGTTTCACTGGCAGTGTAGCAGCCACATGAGATACCGGACCCCAGACTAGAAATTAAAAAGTTGCCTCTCACCCTGATGGTCAACATGACGTGGGTGTGGCTCTTCAGGACCTCAACTGCGTTGCTGTGGGTGATGTCATCAAAGCTCACCCCATTGGCTGCAAGGATTTGGTCACCCATTTTGATGCCATGCAGCTCTGCTAGTCCGCCTGGGTCCAGCCTGAAGAGATACACACACACACACACACACACGCATACACACACGCACACACACACACACACACACACACACACACGCACGCATACACACACACGCGCAAACACACACACACACACACACACACACACAAACACACACACACACACAAACAGTACCTTCTAACAGTTGTTTGAGCATCTGCTGCTTTGAACTCATGCTAAAACAAAAACAAAAAAATGCAAGTGAATTCATAATGTGATATTTGATTCCTGCAGGGAAATTATGTTTTCCCTCGCTCCCCTCCGAAGAGATCTGATAGGGATTCAGTGTCTTGCTCAAGGACACTTCAGCAGGGCAGATGGGGGCCTGAAGCCGCCACCTCCAGCTGAAGGAATGCCTCCCTACTCACTACACCACCCTGCTGTTCAAATGAGTTTACATGAATCTGTTATAATATCTGATCAGTATTTTCACATCAACCTTTATTTGATATTATGCGCAGCTAAGTGTGTTTCCAGCCAGACTTGGTCCATACTTAGAAACATATATTCCCAGGCCGAACTCTTTGCCTCCTCTGATGTTGAAGCCCAGGCAGTAGTCGTCTGATGTGGTGTAGAGGTGGACGATCCTGCGGAGAGCGCTGTCTGAACTGGCGTCTGATGGCGTGCGACCGCTCTCCTCCACCACCATCCGCCTGTGAATCAGATCCACCCTACACACATGTGCAAACATGTTAGATATGATGACCACACACACGCAATGCACATAAGACGGTACACGTGCACACACACACACTCACATACCCATCATCCCCATTCCCCCCTGAGCTCAGGCCTCTTGTATCAGTTAATCAAATAGCCATAAAGGTCGCAGTGGTAATCCATCCACCGCTGCCACATGAAACCAAGATCCCCCAACAGCAAGATAACCAGTTTGAGCTTCGCTCAAGAATACACAATACAAAAGCCATGCAAAGGTCAGCAGTGGTGAAAACAAGATCATGGTCTGTACATTACGTAAGAGCAGACGGCAAGTTTCCCCTTGTCAGTATAGCACATTCAATACAGTAATTAGCTGGTTAATTTGTTACTTGAACTCTTGAGTACACATTTAATTGTAGATAATTGGATTTCATTTTGGCAGCACGTTGACAGATATGGGTGGAAGCAACTAACTACATTTACTTGCTTTTTTGTGTACTTGTATGTGTTTGAGTATTTTTTTTTTTTTTTTTAATCTGTTTATTGCGTTTTGCAATTTTTTCAACATAACACAAATAATCATTTGAGTATTTTTTAAAGTTAGTAATTTTACTTTTACTTGAGTACATTTTTGCTGAAGAATTGTACTTAGCTACATATTAAATCACACCCATTACAGAGTACAAAGTACTCCATAAACCTCAGAAACTGGACCATCGTAAATTAGCCAATTTTGGAGCCATTTACAGTGAATGGCTAGTCAACAAATACGAGAAGAGTAATCTGGCTTTACTTTGTTTGTGCACTTTATTTTGTAACTTTTACTCTGAGTACGTTTTTAAATGAGCTACTTTTTACTTCTACTCAAGTAGATTTTTACAACACTACTTTTACTTAAGTAGATTTTTACACCAGTACTTCTACTTCTACTTCTAAGTACCAGTACTTCTACTTGAGTAGGACATTCTAGTACTCTTTCCACCACTGCTGACAGCCTAATTCACAGATCATTGGGGTAAATCTGTAGTATGCAGCAGCACTCAGTTTCCCCTCACCATGTGGTCTTCTCCTTGGAGTAGCGGATGCCTGGGACCTTCCCCACCCGCCTCACCACCATCCTCAGCCTGTTGTTGCCTGTCAGGACCTTCACAGCGCTGCTCATGGTGATGTTCTCCAGGCTGATCCCATTCACCTCCACTACCTTATCACCCACACTCAGGCCAGCCTGCTCTGAAGACACAGGCAGAGGTCAGGATACACCCAAGTAAACAAAGCACACACACACACACACAGAAGCGAGCACACACAAACAAAAGCACACAGTCACCACGTGAAACACATGCACACAGACAGGCCAACACACAAACACACACACACACACACACTACACACACACACTCACTGCTAACCTGCAGAGCTGTCATCCTCCACCTTGCTGACAAATATGCCAAGTCCATGTTCAGATCCCCCGCGGACACTGAAGCCCAGACGCCCATCTGGACTCTTATCTACGGTCACTGTGTGGATATCTTCACTGTCATCCCCACCTACATACACACAAAACACACGCACATTCAAAAACCACAGAAAACACACAGACATGTAACAGCCACCGTCATCTGATCTTATCTGTGTGTATACTTCCTGTTACAGTAATGTTGAATAAAGAACAAGTTCAGGTTTGTACAGTCCCACAGTGTATTTTCTGTATGACCTATGGGTCTTTCTGAATACAAGAAGGGGATTGTGGCTGTTTGCAGTTAAGGTGTGAAGATTCATAGTTAATGTTACAGTAATATACAGCTCAATAAACAAAAATTATTTGTAGAAAGTGCTGTAAACTGTTAAATGTGGATATTTTTTGGTTTGATGCCAACAATATTCAATACTCAATATCATTAAATTTGACCATTTAATGCAAAAAAAAAATCACCAGATTTACAAGTGTTTATTCAGTGTTTCCCCATGAACTGTATTCTTTCTTAGAACATGGGTCACTAACATATGAATGTATAGACTTGTGTGGAATCTATATTGTATTGTAATCAATTCAGCTTAGGACTTCCTTAGACAACCAGTGTAATATTGGCCAATTACATAATATACAAATAATCAAACAAACTGCATCATATTTATCACAGCAGAGGGGGACAGCAGTGATTAGCCAATATTATCAGACTTTTTGATAAAAAGTCAACATCTGCCTGATATATCAGCAAACCAATATATCAATCTAACCCTGGTTGCCTGACTGACTGACCTAAATGCCTCTTGGTGACCGTGGCAGTGTGACAGTGGTACCACGGTAAACAGAGGATAGTTTACTGACTGTGTCCCAGACTCACCATCAACAGGTGCATTGATAAGAATGACTCTCCCCATGGGTGAGGAGGATCTGCCCCTGTGGCGGTGCTGCTTCTTCTGCATGTAGCGCGTGGCTGTGTGGGACACCCCGGCCTGGCCTCCGTTGTGGGGGTGGGGGCGGCCCCCTCCATTCGTCATCTCCCTCCGGCCAGAGGGGTGAGAGGAGTGAGCCATGCTGAGCGTCCGGCTCCCCTGCCCTTAGTCATCCAGACAAGGGGGAATCTGGGGTCTGCTGTCAGGATGGAGGGGCAGGTTGGGGTGGGGTGGGGGGCAGGGCCGGTGGGGAGCTGGATTCTCCGGTATTTGGTGGTCCCCACTCAGGATGGACCAAGTGACTGTATCATCCTCTGTTAGGTAAGATCACTGTGCCTTGATTGAAGCCAGTTTCAAACGATGAATAAGTCACAGTGCCATATATTCCAGATACAGCACTATAAAAAAGACTTGGTCCACAGGAAAAAAGTTAGAAAAAGTCAATTTAATAAGGATTTGAAGAGTGGTCCATGACTGAAGCTTGGACTCTGGATATCCTGATCCCAGAGATGCACTCCTAATTATCCTAGTAGGTTAAATAAACTGTTATAACCCTCGTTTCTTCTGTGAGTTCCACCGGTTTGCCAAGCCTTACAGCATCGGCCTCTGATCCCCTCTCCACAGCCATGAGGTCCGTTCCTCCTGCTTTCCTCACTGCCATCAGCGACGGTCTGCAAGGCAATCAACGGCGCATGGTGATTCCCCTCGGGACGAAGACCGAGTCATGTTTAATTTAATGGATAGCTGTTGTGAGAAGGCTGTGTTGAGTAACGTGGTCTCAGGAAAACAAAACTCCTTCATTTTGATACTGGTATGGCCTATAACCTGAGAGCTTAATAGAACAGAATAGAATAGAATAGAATAGAATAGAATAGAATAGAATAGAATAGTCATGTTAGAATGCTGTCCTCTGTTGCATTGAACGTCACCGGTGTTTTTCTATCAATCAGCACCGTGGACAGCGCCCGAGAAACGTCTTGCGTAAACATGTGGGCTTCTTTTGACAGCTGTATTCAAACTTATTCTGATTCATTCAAACTAACCATCGAAACATATAGACTACCTGTAGACATTGTTATGCTTTGCTATTACGTTTTGCGAGCAATAGTAGGCTATGTGCCACAGCTGGCGATACGATAGTGTAACGTAAATAAATGCTATCTATTGTCTGAAACACAATCCAAACTTATTCCGTTTCTCTGGTACCTTGAAGTAGCTAGACTAATAAAATGGCTATAAAAAATATATATAAACAAAGTGTAACAGCGTTACCTGTGTCCGTGTTGTGCTGAATGACCTCAGCTGCCACTGACACGGATAGGCGCGCACTGGCCCGCCTCACTGCCCCACTATTGGACACCTTCAGTGTATTAGTGCCATCTCATTTGTTCTCCAGGTGACCATTGTCTTAGGAGGTGTAAGCCTTTTATATAAGCCGAGCGACCCCGGAACCGTGCACGAGCCCTACACTAGTAATGTTTAATTACTAATAGATTAGAAGACGAACAATAACTTAGGTAAGATGATCGCTGTTTTATTGACCTCAGGTAAAACTCGTTGTTTATTTAATTCCAACAAACTGGATGGGGCTGTTGGACCCCTATAGACCCATGCTGGGTACCACGTGCTACCGAGGAGAAGCCTACCTGTAGGATATTAACGCATTAAGTCTCTGCATGTGCTGAAGGGTCCTAAACACCCTTGAGTAATATTTAGATGTGCAGCCCAGGTCATGGCTGCTGTTCTCCTCTTTGTTGCGCCAGTTAGATGGCCTTATATTGCCATCTGTTGGAGAGATCATACTTCACTAAGATTACAGTCTACCAGTTTAGCCATTTGACTAAAGGTGCAATGTAAACCCAAGATGTTGATTTGAGTGATCAGTGTGATAATGTAGCTCTTATTTTTTTTTTTTTTTAAATGATACCAATACTAGACCTACAGCAGGAAAGTCGAGGTTGTTGTAGGTTGTCGTAGTGGCTGCTGCACCTGAGGGATGGATTCTGGGAGTTTCATCAAGTTAAATAAGAGCTTTTATGAACTGTTTAATGACAGTTGGAATGAAATGTATGACCACTTTCGTATAGGTCTGCGTGACTGTGTGTAGGTCTACACCAGAAACCGCATATTGTAAAGACCAATAAAACTGAACATTTAAATTATGTATTTAGGAACAGCTATTCAAGGACTTTTGAAGCCTTGACTTTAGACGCCTCATTTAAGACATTTTATGACTTTTTCAGGACCTTCAAATACCCTGAAACTGATATAACTAAGCTACTCAAACGCATAATATTAATTTTTGGACAGTCCGTGTGTGTGCCTGTGCCTGGTACAACTCTACAGGATAATGGCGATAATGGAAACCTATCTAAGCAACAGAAACAAATTAGGCTATCTGTCATGCAAATACCAGATGCCTTGCCATCCTCAGGGGAAGACAGCCTATACAAACTGCAGAGAAACAAAAACTGAAATTATTACATTCGGCCTCAATGCCTTTCGGTTTCAACATACTGAGAATATTTCGACATTTACTGTCAGCGGGTTTTAACCAATCGTGACGTGCCTCCCACGCCCAGGGTTTCAAGCCAACCCCTACTCTGGAACAAATGACAAACCTGCAGTGCTGCCTTCAGGTGCTCCTCCGAAGCTCCTACGTCCGAGTTCAACGGTCGGAAATATGACTTGTCGCGTATTAAATTGCTTTTGGTCGTAAATAATTACAAAATGGAGTCTCTAACAAAGCAGCTTGGTGGACGTTGTTTTATTTTAGAAATCAAGACCTTTGCGCTGCAGCAGAATAAAGAGGGGGAAATGAGCGTCGTGTATGTAGCCTAATTCATTCTTAATTAAATTGTTAGCCAAACGTTATATACATCACTTTTAGCACTGTTGGCATGGATTCTGTGCTCTACGCCCCCAAAAAGTCACATCTCGGGACTCAGGTCGGGTATCATAGTGAACTTTCTCCCTTTACCATCTTGTTGTATTGGTTATTCATGTGCCCCTAAACCATATTTTACGATATTTCTGACAACACTTGAAGGCGGCATAGGACTACACCGGTGGTGCTGTGATATTGAGAGGTCATACATTTTCAAAAACTAAAGAAAGCTAACCAGGTACGGATGGATTAATTAACTTTCAGTCTTTAATCGTTTCACTAGCAATCTGTGATTAAGGTGATCTTCAATCCGGCTCGATCAATACACTTTGTATTTGCTACTTTTGCAGTGGTAACTAAAGAGCTAACATGTTAGCATGTAAACTAGCTGGCAGGTTAGCTACCAAGCAAGGAGTGAAGTGGTTTGTTTTGATGCTGCGAACAAGCTTTAGAATACTATCCTGGTTAAACAAGTGGTGTTATGTGAATATACTTTGTTTTTGTTGTCCTGTTGAATTATTTCCGTAATGTGTGTGTGAGTGGTAAAGGTATTGCTAGCTGCTTGGCTAACTGGTTAGCCAGCTTGTTTGCTATGCTGAAAGTGAAACTGTGCCTTCCGTTAGCTTGTCGTGACTTCTCCTCCCCACCTGTCATTTCTGGGTCACGTTATTTCTGTGAACTTATGTTAATTGCCTAGTCATCACGATGTTTACAATCTGACGTATTTAAGCTATTAACTTAGCTTACTTGTTTGCTGTTGCAAAGGGAAGTTTAGGACATTTACCATTAATGTGAATTGGAAAGCAGTATAATAACAAATATTGTTAATAAAGAGAGGCCAAAAAGTAAACTGGTTTCGAAACTAAATGTCACAGATAGTATAGCTGGCAAAAGATAATAAACAATATTCTGTATAGTGTCGACAATCTGGTACATCATGCTTCCAGCTTCCACAGCCAGCAGATTCAAGTTTTCAATGTAACACAGCAGTGGCATAGTTCTTTATCAACCTGTAACTATGCTGACCTTTATTTTTCAAATGGTAATGAAAAGCAGAACGTGCAGGTGGAAAGTTAAACTTGACCAACTAGTCTGATTGGAGTTGTTTGCCCTGAGATAGCTACACTAACTTTCCTATGTTGTTGATTGAGGGGAGGAGGGCCTTTACTCCAATGAAACTCTCTGCTGCAGCTGAGCTATAAGTGGATCAGAGGTGGGGGCTTACTGTGCAGTGGAGGCTAAACGGGGGTCTTTGCTTTTTTCCATAATTTCACATTTCATAGTGTATCTGAACCACTGAGCCTGGATCTGTATGTGTGTTAATTCATCTGATAAGACATGTATTCCAAAATTGCATCTAATCAATTGTTCTTCTGCTTCCAAAATAGTACAGTTGTATTCATAGGCTAATGCATCCTACCATTGACTAGTTTGTCTATTGTCATCAGAAAATGTCTAGGCAATGACAAATCGCATTGTAAAATAGTGTAAAAATGTGAATACTAATGGATTTTCTGTTGTTGACCAAAGGAAGCCAGGATGTCTGGAGAACTGTCGCTCAACATAAACATCAAGGAGCCACGATGGGACCAAGGCACGTTCATGGGGCGCGCCCAGCACTTCTTCATGGTCACAGATCCCAGGAACGTCCTGCTGTCCTCTGATACTCTGGAGGAGGCCAGGGTAACCGTGGAGGACTACAGGTAGACGTTCAGGAGATGGGGTGTAGGGATTGGTGGAAACAGGGGTGGTTACTGATTGGTGTGAGTGAAGGAGAGTGTTGAGTTAGAAGGATTGTGCTGTGCTGTTTGACTGGGCCAGTTTTATGGGGTGAAGAAAGCGAGAGGAAGGAATCAAAAAATTAGGTTAAATCTAGAGTACAATGCATGACTAGAAATGAGAATTGACTTGACCGGCAGATTGTGCCATTTGCACTGAAATGGAGATGGCTGATGCATGCCCACAGGAAAAAAAATCCTTTCCCTAATGGGGAAGCATTGATCCAAAAATCAATTGACTTGTGTAGATGAATTTGCTTTCATTTATAAGCGAGAAAACATTTTAAAACAGTGTTTACAAGTGAGAAAGAGGTGCTTGTTTGAAGTTCACCTTGTATTTCCCCCCACAGCAATATAAATAGCAGGGCATTTGATTGGTAGTGTGCTTAATTATGACTGTGGGCAATAATGTTTGTTAATTTTACTTTGCACCAGAGTTAAAAAGGATAGAAATTAGAAGGTGTCAATATAAACTGAAAGTGCCATGTGTCTGCGTGCCTCCGCTGAATATTATGTTAAAAATACTCTGTCCATTGCAAGAGGTTCCTGGATATTCCTGTATATTATTTGGGGTGATTTTTTAAATAGACTAGTATAATTAATGGTATTATTTTGTCTTTTTCAGAGCTGGGAAAGTGAAGCCTGGGCTGACGGAGGATGAGCTCTGGAGAGCCAAGTATATCTACGACTCTGCCTTCCACCCCGACACGGGGGAGAAGATGTTTGTGATTGGCCGAATGTCCGCTCAGGTGCCAATGAACATGTCCATCACAGGCTGCATGCTCACCTTCTACAGGTAAGGCAGAGCTTTCATCCATGGTGCACTTGCATTTCAATACGCCATGTTGAAAATAGCATCATCACTTAACATGGGGAAAATCACACAGCTCAAAAAATATATGGAAACAGAGATTCTGGCAATATGTTGAATACATACCATTTGGTTCTCATGTGACTTTAAATGTAACCTTAATACAGCATACATTTTTACAATGTGCCTAATATAAATGCCCTACACCCTCCTGCATTCCTTCTTAGAGGGCAACTTCAAAGCCATTTCAGTTGCTATTGCTGTGGCCGGGGAAGGGCACACACTGGTATACACACTGCTGATCTACTGACAATAGGGAGGGCCTGCAATACTGTATTTCACTGTAGGGTGCTTTTGGTAGAAATGCCTATATACGCTCAACTGTTATAAGGTTTCATTTAAGCAATATCACACAAGAGGGAGTGCTGTTATACTGTGTATCAGCACGGCTGTGTTGTTTTTATACAGCAGTTCTATGAACAAAAGGGTTAAGGCAACAGATTAGGATTTTTGTCTTTTATTCGTCTCCGCCAACAAAAACAGGTCCCTCAGGACTCCACTACCAAGTGTTGCCAAGCAACACATAAACTGTTTATATTAGAACACCTGTAAAGCAGAGTGATACATCTAGTAAAATGTCCCAGTGCTGTTATACTGTATATCAGCACTCATGGAATGCCTCCTGTCCAATCAAATTACTCAACCGGAACTATTGTGTAATGTACATTCTGTGTGACATCTCATTTCCTAACCGCGCCATGCCTTTTCCCTCTGGTTGGCAGGACTACTCCGGCTGTGGTGTTCTGGCAGTGGGTCAACCAGTCCTTCAACGCTGTGGTCAACTACACCAACCGCAGCGGAGACGCCCCCCTCACCGTGAAGTAGGGAGGACTTCTCACTTCACTACCACACTAGATCATTCCTGCCCTCCCCCTAGCCTAGTGTCTGTGCGGAGGCTGTGGGAGCCGGGGCTGTCCGCTCCCCCTCCCTCACAGCGGTATTACGTTCCACTGTTAAGCATGTTCACCGCAATGTCACCATGCCCTCATGTCGGCACAGGTCAAATGCCCCCAAATGACGTCAGGTTGACCAGGCATTTGCATAGTTTTTTGTGTTGTGCCACGTAGGCTGTATTCCTCTGGAATACTGCAGAAATGCGTCCAATGCATGCATTCACGCTGCATTGCTGTACACATGAAGAATGGGAGGGTTGCCTTCAGCATATGCAAATGCAGAATGAATCATTATGGAACAAGCATGTCATTGGGGACTAAATATCATCATGTCTCTGCCTGACCATTATTTGTTTGGTTGCCCTTGTTGATTATCTTTGCGTATTTATAGCATGAATTTGCACTCTAGGTGGGGCAGCTCTACTTTGAAATGTTTCAGTTTATTGCGCCTGATGGATTCTCGGTGCCAGTCCTCAGATACTGTAGAATAAGATGACTATTTACCGTGTGTGAAGGTGCTGAAAGTGTGCTGCTGTGTCTCTTCTCTCAGTCAGCTGGGTGCAGCCTACGTCAGCGCTACAACAGGAGCCGTGGTGACAGCACTGGGACTCAAGTCTCTAGCCACGGTAATGCTTAACGCTTCAAACTGAATAACTACAGCAGGAAACAACGTAACCCAGATACAGACTTAACTGATCTGTATCTGCGTTCATACATTTGTGCAGAGATTTGGGGCCAGCTTTATCAGAGAGTCTCAAGCATGTTGTTTTATCTCTCAATCTGTCTTGTCTCCCTGTCAGCGTCTCCCCCCGATCGTCAGCCGGTTTGTCCCCTTTGCTGCTGTCGCCGCTGCCAACTGCATCAACATTCCCTTCATGAGACAGAGGTGAGGTCTTCAAAATAGTGGTCATCAATTACCTCTGCTTTGTTCACTCGGGAGCTGTTATGGCTGAGGTTCATAAAAGGATCTACAGCCCAGTAATAATGAGTATTACTTTGGTTGCTTGCCTCCCTGACTTATAATAATAATAATAATAATAATAATAATAATATTCTTCAGTGATCCCTGTAGGGAAATTCTCTTTTGGTTTGCCCCTCTCCATCAGGAAGGTCAGGTTAAGCTATAGATCAGCCTCCTTAGAGCTGGTAGGTATTCAGTGTCGTGCTCAAGGACTCTTCAGTGTGGCAGATGCTTGCCACCACAGGGGCTTAACCTCAGATCCTCCGGTTGAAGGGCAGTCTCTCTACTCGCTCTGCCACCCTGCTGCTCCCCAGTAGCGGTGTTTATTAGATTGAGTGACTGACACTGTTTGTGTCCTCTCCACGACTTTTGTCGTCTGCTTTTTGTCTCTGTGTCCCAGGGAGTTGAAGTACGGCATTCCTGTGACAGATGAGAATGGGAACAGGTTAGGAGAGTCTCCCAACGCTGCCAAGCAGGCCATCGTACAGGTGGTGGTGTCGCGGATCGGCATGGCAGTGCCAGCCATGGGTAACATTAACTTTATGTCCTTTGGTTTGCGAAATCGATGCTCTCTTGCTTGTGGATCTAAAATTCTATTACAGACTGACCCTGAAAAGAAGCCTATTAGTAAACACAGTAATTCTCTTTTGTTAGTCATGAAGCAGAACCCTTCAACTGATAGCTGTTTTCTATTTTTTTTTTTACTTTGCACAGCCATTCCCCCTGTTATTATGAATGCACTGGAAAAGAGAGCTTTCATGAAGGTAAGCACATGACTGTCATCGTTTTTTCAGTCAGTGGATTTACTGGCTCTGCCGGTGTATTGTGAGGCTGAAAAGAGTCTTGCCACATTCCACATGTTACGTTCTCTTGTGTTCACAGTACACATACATTGAATGCATATTTGTGTGAGATATTCATGCAATGTAAAGCAGGCAAAGTACTCATAGTGGCGTTAAAACAAACATCAGTTTACTGCAGGTCAAGCACATTAATAAAACTTTTGCCTTCATGGTACACTCTGGTTTTGACTACTTCTATTTTCCCTGTAGCGGTTCCCAGTCCTGAATGCTCCAGTCCAGGTGGGGCTGGTGGGTCTGTGGTAAGTAGATTACACTAGTTATCTATAGTATCACTGGTGTCTGTGGCATGCAAGTTTCTGTACTTAAAAGGAGCAAATCACACAATGTGTAACACCCCTCTCTCTCTCTCTTGTTTTCAGCCTGGTGTTTGCCACTCCTCTGTGCTGTGCCCTGTTCCCCCAGAAGAGGTACTGTACAGCCTGATCATATTCCTGGGATAGGGCAGGGTCATAATTGCACACTGAAGCATTAAATAACCTATAACACCATTTTAACTGTCTCAACCCCTCTCCTTGTAGTTCGATGGGCGTGGGCAGCCTGGAGGCAGATCTGCAGGAGAGGATACGACAGACCAGTCCCCATATTACCACCGTCTACTTCAACAAGGGCCTGTAGGACCAGCCAACACACCCACATGCATACACACACACATATATATATATATGTATATGTATATGTATATGTATATATACGTATATATACGTATATATATACACACATGCACCAGCTCTCCATGCTGGCTGATACATGCATCTAATAGTCCTGTGGGCACACATCAGAGGGCAAAACAAAATTTATTTATGCATATTTTTTTATTTTTTCTGTGTACTACTATATTTGTTTTTGAATTTGATTGCATGTAGCTGCTCCAAGGGTTAAGAAGTAACAGTGGGAGGTGTTTCAAATTTAAGCTCTTTGTCTTCTTTGCTTGAACGCAAGGGGGCGGAACTGCTTATGTGACCATTTGCAAAAGAGGAGTCGGTGAAGGGGAAGCAGGGTTAGCGACAGTTCTCTCCGTACATAGATGGCAGTACTCAGAAAAAAAACGTTCTCCTGGTTTGTGTTTGTGTGTTTTTCTTTCTTCCTTGCATTTGAGTCAAAATTGTTCTGAAGGTTACTGATTTATGTTGCGCTCTGGTCATCACGATTATAAGGTCATGCTGCGTTCAGGTTCAATGAGAATTTATTTTCTCTGATAAATGATTTGTGTTTTAGAATTAGAAGTCCAATTTAAAATGGAAGATTTATTGTAGTGTAAGTCTTGTATTGTTCCTGAATGTAATGCCTTGTAACCCTCCCTTCTCATTTTCCAAACCATTGCTGTTTATTGTTGCATTATTCTTTATTGACAGATGATATTCTGGGCTCTTAGACACTGAGTATATCTGAATGTCTTGCCTCCAGTTCAGTTCACCTTTATAGCTCCACTATATCGTTATATTGAAAACCCCACTGTGTTTATGAGCCCAAAATAGACCAATCCCTGATGAACAAGCTCCTCTCTTGGTTTACTCTGCCCCTTTGTTATCCTTGTAATCTCTCCTTTGAAGTGTACTTATCTCCCTTCACACTCTTACACCAGGTTAATGAGGTGCTAGGTACATGTGGCAAAGAAAACCCGTAGAAATCAAACAGCATTGTAAATTGCACTCCTAGCACACAAAGCACATCCATAGTATATTAGCTAACACCAGTGAGCGTGATTTATCAACATAAATGTTTATGTACTGATGCCATGACAGTGACAACCTGTCTGTGGCACATTTCAAGGCCTTTCTTGATTCGAGATCACTTTATAAACTAGGTTAGTCACTATCTTAAGTGGCATGCTAATGAGTTCTTTGATTGTTGATTGTGCTGTGTGGTGGTGTCGTCAAAGGTGGAGAGGAATGTACTGTGTTGTGTCTAAAAGTTACTGCTAAGAGAAAATGCTGTGATCTGATCTGCATCCCCCTCAGATTGTGGCTGTCTGTTTGTTTAAGAATGCTTAAAACGCAGTAACATGCAGACAACAATGTATGCAGCAACTAGCCAGATAACATTTGCGAAAATGTCTTTTGCACTAGAGCCATGGGTGTATCATTGTACCAAATGAAAGTAGTTAATGTTGTAACAAAGTCAAAATGCAAGATGCTTGTTACCTGGTCTGCATAGTCTTTTTCATTGCTTCTTAAAAGGGGGATGGTTTGGCTGAGTTTGAGCATCTCTGATCAAATTCATTTTCTCTATGTTCACTAGGTTGTCGACCAAGCTCTCTACATGTATGGTTGTTCAGTGTGGTTAGGTAGTGACGATGGTGTATTTAAGGAAAGTATCAGCTGAATTTAACCTAATGTGGTCTGTCTGGAATATGTAAAAATAAGTATATTTTTCTGGGATATATTCATATACACTATATACATGATGTAGAATATTATAACATGAATGCTTGCGATACTAAAGGAGATTTTAACTTCAGGGTGTGCCTCTGTTTGTGTATCCACCAGATGGCCCCACATATGCATCAGAAAACCCTGTCAGCTGCTCATGTTACAGGAGTCCTAGACTTTTGTACACACTTAGCACAGAGGTGTGTGATATTGTCCGTGCAAATGAGTGCGCTCCTCTTGATTCAGGGCTAACAAGTTGTCGGATCAGAGGAGGTTTACCTCTGGCCGGATTTAACTTGACTTGATATAGTGAACACAGTTACCAACTCGATGTTTCAGTGATGTTTATGTTAAGTGTTAACTTTGTGCGTGTTGGTAAAAACCCATTTATCCCCGACACTAACATTGAGCAGACCATTACTCCTCTATACTTGAGACTTGCATGTCCATGAATCATCCATAGCAAATCACTTAAGTTTATGTTACAGAAATTGTTGTATATTATTGAATTTAAAGTACACTGATTGCAATTCAGTGTTCATGAATCAACCTCCACTTCTCTACAGACGGAAATAGACAATGACAATGTTTATATGCGCAGTGCAACAATCAGCTGGTAGATAATCCAGTGGCAGACTCCATGTAAACACAGTCACTGGCTTCTGCTGGAGTGCCCATGCTATCAAGTGCTCAAGTCGAGCGTTGAGATACGATCGCATGCACTGCAGGACAGTGTTACAGTCGGCATCACTAGACAAGCTGTCTCTCAATATTTGAAGTAAAGGTCCATGCATTAGCAATGGTCAGCATACCAAACATTTGTCCTTTGTTCGCGACATCAGTCATGACATTTTTCTCTTATCTACATTTTATGGTAATTATTATGCATTGTGTTTGAGGGGCTTTTATACTGTGGGTGAAACTGCACTATAACCTTTGCTGTGCTGCTGTAGGAGCTACTAGGATATGTGTTGCTGTTAAAGGAGCAGACGTATTATGGACTGCTTTTTGAAATGTGTGTTGGAAGTTGTAATGTTTGTTTGTTGTGCTTGATAATGTCTAATGTACTATGGTAAGCCATATCACTGCTCATTAGCAATTCATTCAATGGCTGGTAGCTTTCATTGCTTACAACCAAGTAGCCTAGTTTCTGAGTTTTTCCTTTGATATTTTACTGCTCTTGAATTTGTGGCGCAGAAATGTCAAGAACAAAACTGGAGGGTTGAGCCAGGATTAAAATCTGAGTGTAAACGTGTATCTCAGCTCGTGACTGCACTGTACCACCATGACATGTCACACCCATAGATCTAGCCAAAGATGAGACGGGTATGAAATGTACAGGATTGAGGAAGAGAAGTGCGTAGCTTTTAAACTTGTTGTATCAGCTTTATTTTATGGACCTCTGCCAGGCTTTCCTCCTGCAATAACACGCGTTTTATTTATTTATAGCAGTGGTTCTCAACACATTATGAGCACACATCAATCCACAGCACACCAAAAATTTCAGGAATCTCACAAACTTTAGCTCAATAGATCCCAAATTCCATTCACATTAGGAAATTAATTTGATTATCAGCTAGATTCATTAATTTTAGTGAAGTTAAGGGTAATAATTTTGTTTGACATGGACTTTCTTGACATAGTATAATCTTACTCCACAGTATGACAGTGAACTACACGCTGGTTGAGGACCCACTGATCTCTAACTTGGTTGTGCATGCCGTGAAAAATGTCACATCTTTGCAGACTGAAGGCACAAATGTAAAGACAATCTGTGTTATCGTTACACTCCATGAATGTTTAGGTTATTTCACGTTGGTGTGTACATATAACTCTGTTTTATCATGTAGTCCTGTCAGTATTGGTGCACAGTGTTTTCTCCCTCTATTTTGTATTGTGTTGAAAGATATTTCCTTAATGTATTTACTGAGAGCAATAGAATAAACTAACTGAAATGTCTGAAACTGTCTTCTCCATTTGTCTTATTAGTGTCTAAATATGATACTTAATGTTAGCCAGTCACTGCTCTGCCCTCCTCCCTCCTCCCAGTAGTAAAAAGGGGATGAATGAAGATGGGAGGGTCACCATGCTCTTGAGGAAAGGCCAATAAATGGACTTTGACAGTGAATATTATAGTAGAAAAGACTATGAACTTGTGACCTCTGTTATGCTCCTTAACTTGTTTGTTCAACAAGCAGGAAAGGATACAGTGAATCAGATAAGCAGAGATTAACAGCTGAATGCTTATGTGGCATGTTTTGGCTACAAACACACACACTGACAGACAGAGCTCAGCCTGCCAAGGACAATATGAATATGAACCTGTGTATCATGCGTCCAAAAAAGCCCTTTAGTGGACGTGTTGGTTTAGACGTCTCAGCATAAAAATCAAAGGATGGGAGGACCATTATTTATTTTGAATAATGGTCACAATAATGGTCACAATTTTCTTTATTTCCTAGGAGATTGTATTATCTGGAAAACTAGAACATTGTATCAGGAAACAATAGATGTTGCTATATAAAAATAATTACAGCAGGAGCTATAGCTATCCACTTCTGCTACAATAGATTTGTACTATAGTACTACTACTATATACTACCTAAATTAAGGCTCTTAAATTTAATAGTAATCACTCCTTTTGGCTGCTTTTATGATAAATGAATGAAGCCTTCAGACAAAGAACTATAAACTATTAAAAGTATTTAAACAGTCAGCGTACTTGTAGTTCTGTAGTTAGTATAAATAATTTGGCAAATGAAAGTACACTTTCAGGAGGTGAACCTTTATCATCTGAACACACAATACTGCAACAAAGGTTTTAGATAATGAAGTTTAGGAATGTCATTCATCTGAAAACATAAAATGGGCATACTCTGACATACAGAGGAGGGTATATATACTCCTTTCTATATGAATTTTAGCATAAATATAGAATTGCGATTATTTTGCTGTTTCGATTTCCAAGAAATTTATCATTTGTGCTATTATGGCTAAATGTTGCCTCAAAATACTAAACAGAAATTTATGAATGTACTGCACAGCTGTTTCTCCACCTGCCAACACAGGAAAAGAATATGCAAATGAGAGCACAGAGATGGTGGTGTGATGAGTACTCTAGTATTTATTGTGGTTGACATTCATACCATACATGCACACAAATCTCTCTCACACACACATGCAAGCAACACCTGCTTCAAGCACCAAGAGCACCTATCAACATGGCGGTCGTGGCTGAGCCTGTGTGTGTTTGAGCATCGAACCTGCTCCTCTCATTGTGGAGTTTAGAGTCAAGTTGTCATTATCACACACACAGACCACACACACACACATCTGCCAGGCTGGAGGCAAGCTTGGCTGCCTGACCAGGTGAAGCACACAATACATCTCAGGTATCACACATTGCAACAGTACTAAAAATGTACTAGTAATAGATGTTAATATCAGTGACTTTAGTGTTTAATCAAATGCAAAATCCAGCCAGTTCGAATTATGTTGTTCTCCCAAGGGAAGAGTTCAAGTGTAAATCAACGTACCTGAATCACAATGCTGCTGCCTTTAAATCCCTTACTACACCTGCTTTGATACCCGTCTCAAAAACCAACTCCTCCCTGTTAGCTACTTGGTGTTTGCAGAGGTAAAGGGATAGTCAGTTAGCAACGCTGTGATAATGTTGGCTCTGTCTCGCATTCTAGCAGCTCGATTTCCTCATCCAACAGTTCATGCAAATGACAGAGGAGTACATCAAGTTGTCAGTGATATTAGACAATGCAAACATTGGAGGTCAGATCACCTGAGCAGTCTAGAGTGCACACATCATTACAATATCAGTATTTCAGTGACAGACAGAGTTTGACAACAACAAATGACTGCAACTCAATATCAACAGTGTAAGAGACAATTGGTCTAGATCAGAGTAGGCAACAGCAAAAATCATGCAACATCAGAATAGAGGAGTAAACAATAAAATGTGCAGGCTGTAAATTAAAAAAAAAACAACTGTATCTGAATATTCATGATCCTAGGTCTGATTGCAATGCACCATCACTGCTCTTTGTCTAATGCTATTTCTTTTAGAAATGCTAAATCCACTGCAAAAAAGTTATTTTGCTGGCACAATTTTCTTGACAGCCTCGAGAACATCTGCATTGTCCACCTTATCGCCAAACTCCTTCTCACGATGTTCCAGCAGAATCCCCTGCAGAACAAGAGACGAGGCATTCAGTTAAAAACATACTCGTAGTTCTTTTAAGCCAAACCGTCTTGTGGTGCATACAATCGGCCAGATCTTTGCTACGCTACCTGGTCTCCTGCTCCGATGACAAACACTCCCCCCAGGATGAAGCCCTCGCCATTCATGTTGCCCTGGTAACCTGATCTCCAGGCCCGCATGAAGTTCTGCCAAACTCCCAGACGGATGAAACCCAGCCCTCCCATCTTCCTCTGCGTTGGGCCGTAGAAGTGTTTCTACAAGGACACAGGATCATGATTTGGAAGAAGATTCATGTTAAGCTTCTAGGCTAGAACTCATGCACAAGCACCCTACAGCTCCAAACTCCTCTATCTCCCTTAATGGATTGAATGTGTTGCCCTCTGATGAAATTTCATTCATTTAAAATAAGAGAATCTCTTACACTTTATCATGCAGTGGATTTATTACATTAATACTACTAAACATGAATTATGCATGCATAAACCAAACCGAATGTTGTTTTATCCACTTTCTCTCTGCTCTCTGCTATGTTGCAGTACCATAATCAATGACTACGCTTGATCGAGTTCATCTCAATATGTTTGAGTCACTTGCTTCCATAGAACTGTGTACATACAGTACTTTGCAGTAACATAAATGCATTACACATTAAAGGAATAGTTCACCCAAAAATAAATATTCTGTCATTATCTACTCACCCCCCTGTATTACAATGGAGTTTTGACTGACATGAAGGCGAGTAGTTATTTTCATTCTGTGGGTGAACTATTCCTTTAAGTGCGATTGCAGCAGAATGAGCAGTGATAAACAGAACAATTAAGTACCAGGTATATCTGGTTTTATCTGGCGTTGCTTACATTTTCATCTATGTAGATGTCTCCAGCAAAGTGCGGCCTGAAGTCCTGGATCTCTGTGCCGATGCTCTCTTTCACCACAGCAACCAGAGGGACCCCAAGCTCTTCCAGCTGGGGCTTCAGAGAGGACAGCTCAGAGGCCTCCTACAGAGACAGAGAGGGAGAGAGAGAGAGAGAGAGAGAGAGAGAGAGAGAGAGAGAGAGAGAGACAGAGAGAGAAACAGAGAGACAGACAGAGAGAGAAAAGGGGAGAGAGTAATCTATCAAGGAAAATGTAATTTGCATATACTGCTTAAAGGTTAACCCATTTGCATGTATAACAACCTCTGCTATTAAATTAAGAAGTTTTCTGTCACCTCTCTGCACAAAAATCATCCAGGTCGCCGTACGGCCATGACCACAGCCCCGTTCTTTTCCCACAGGCTCTTGGCTTTGATGACCTTGTCATCTGCAGAGAATACAAGAAGCAACAACTATTAAAACAAGTCTCCAGTCTGACATATTCCTGATAAAACAGCTCAATTTACAAAGAAGATTAAACTGATCACATTCTTGAAGAACACAAAGACATACAAGACAAAAAGTTTAAGTTCCTACTGTGGGACAGGACAAGCAAAAGCAAGATGCTCATGGTCACATGGAAAGCATATATGTGGGAATGTGCTTAGTAAGAATAACCAAGCAATACAAGTTAAGGTTCAGGCTAAGATCTTTCTTTACAATGATGTAATCTCCAGAGCAAAACACCAGCAGATTAAAAAAAAGCAGATTTTCCTTAAACACTACACAATACCTCATTCATTGTATGTACAATGCATTTAAACATGAAACCATAAAGAAAATGTCAAATGGCTGATTCTTGTGATGATGTAATGTTAATTCTCCTAACGTGTTTAACTCATGGGTTAACTAGCCTACGGCTTACTCTGACACAGCAGCCTCTGTTAATAAGACAAAAAGGCCTATTGGTGGGTGACTGGTGGGTTATTACATAGCCAATCACAAAGTCCTGATAGATGATTATCATTTTCTAACCATCCAGGGTGGAGCGCAGGTCAGCATCTTCAAGGTATTCCAGCGGCGCCTGGGCAGCTTTGGGCAGACACAAGTCAGTGTTGGCCAATAAGATCCCTGCTAGCGCTGCTCCTACGGCGCCGAGACCCAGAGACCACATCCCCATTCCAAACAGCTCCCCCTCCAGGCTGGAGGACAACACTGCAGCACAAACAGGCAATAACATGAGAAGAATGTTCAAGTGTCACAGTAACAACATATGCAAAAAGCAAGAGAAAGATTCTTTACTTTGATATTTTAGTCTTCACAGCTTGCTTTCAAATACTCTATCTCAGACTACTTGACATTTGGGCTATTCACATTAACTTTCAATGTGTTTCACTCATTATTTCTCACACAAGGAGACCTCAAATCTCTGAGAGAGACAAACAAGACAGAGCTAGTCTGTGTGGTCTGGCGTCAGAGCATGGTGATAGCAGTCTCTGAGGGTGCTGGGTGTTATCAGCATGGCCTCTTCTAACATTACTGCATCTCTAATCTAAACCTCACTCTTAAGATTAAATAGCTCTCATACTTGCTAAGAGGGTGTGATGGCACTCAACACGGCTGAATAACCATCTACTGAAAACAAGCTGACAGGCTTGCCATATAATCTTAACACTTTAGGAAAATGACACCAGACCTTGGTTGGTAGAGAGAAATTTTGGCTCTGGTTGGTGCGTTTCTCTATGAATCACTCTGGCTGCCAGCCTACCGTTGCTTGGAAGTTTAATCATATTTTAAAATCAGTTGTTCTGCTAGACACGCAGTCATGCTCAAATGGAAAGATGCTGCCCCGCCCACACTTAGTCAGTGGCTTCGAGATATAATGTCCTGCCTTAAATTGGAGATGATACGCTTCTCAATCAGTGGCTCTGGGGAGAAATTCTATAAGAGCTGGGGACCCTTTTTGACATACTTTCATAACACCCAAACAACATAGTGTGACATGCATTCTAGCCCTGCCCTTGACACGAAAATAACACCTGACTTCATGGAAATAGCTACATCCTTAGTTTTATTTCTTTATTTCTAGATACTGTGCCTCATACCTATTCTAGGTAATTGAGAGGGTGTGAGGGTGGGGGGGTAGGGACGTCTCACTTTATTACTGTCACTATTATCACTTTTTATTTTTATATGATACTACATTGATGTATATTTTGTAACAATGTGGAATATGCCTGCCCAACCCTTGGAACTTTTGTTGAAAATCTCAATAAAAAGATTTTGAAAAGAAAATCAGTTGTTCTGGTGAAAACCTGCGGTGTAATAATGTTTTTTTGTTGTTGTTTTTTTCAAATTTGTGAATCCATCTGCCGCTAAAGACAGTGGATGAAAACATTAGCTTCCAGTCCTGAGTCTATCTTAATAACAATGACCTTTGTTCATACAACACTTATCAAAACACAGTTACAAACTGCTTTGCAAGATAAATTATCATTATTCATTTGGTCATTTTGTCTACCAGCTTAATCTGTTTCAGGGTCATGGGGCGTTGGAGCCTATCCCAGCATACATTGGGTGGAAGGCATGGAGACACCCTGGACAGGTCACAACTCCATCACATGGGCCATTACTATTATTATTATTACATTGATTCTGTCACTACCCGATCTCGCATGCCACTTTTTTTCATGCCACTTGGCCATCATCTTACCCTAACCTCAACCATACGGGCTCCTTGCCTAAAGCCAACCGGCGCATGCACGACTCAGATCGGGTAGTTACAAATTCTACCTGAAGCTAAAGTTTGGGTTATGATGACAGACAATAGCTGGCTGTAGAGGCAGTCAAATATTTCTTGCCTGAAGTGGGCTTGTTTGGGTCAGGACTGGCTTTGGCTGTACTTTGATGAAAGAGAGCAGCCTGGGGTCTTATAGAGGGGGGTCTGGCTGCAGTGGAGGGCTGGCTGTTCATGGTAGCGCCCCCCACAGGGAGGGCAGAGCAGCGCAGGGATAGTCTCCACCTCAGAGCTGTTGAGCACCTGGACAGAGCCAGCAGCGGGGCCATGGAAATTGTCTGACTCTCTGACTACACACTCTCATGTATCCACTGGAAAAAAAGAAACAAAAGACTTTTCTGTTAAAGTCAAACTGCTTGTACCACACCACAGACAGTACAACCCACCTCTAAGTGAGCCCAAGCCCTATTTTCCTGAAGCCTCCCTTGGCTTTTAGAGAGATTTAGGTAGATACAGACAGACCTTGACATCCTTCATTCTTCATAACTGTTAGTCTACTGTTAGTCTAATGTTAAACCAGTTTGCCAGGTTTCATTTTGTCCTACAAAAGGAAATTACTACCCAACCTTGAAGAGCATGCAATAGCCAAATGAAAGCACCGTAAAAGCATGAACTGTAAAATGTCTGGCTCTTGTCCCATACGGACCATCAGCGTAATAGTATTTTACTATATGGGTGTGATATAGCTACTCCTCACATTTTCAAACTACCAGCTTATACTTAATTCCTCTTGTATATGGAAGAGACATCAGCAAACACAATATATACAGAACACAAAACATACATTGAGTCAGTTTGTAATAGGCTATATACTGTAAGTGTACATTGGAAAGTTATCAGAATAACTAGGCTTCATTATCGTAAGCCATGTAAATGAGAAATCAATGGAGGCTCTTTTTGCTACGATCATTTCAAAATCTAAGCCTATCTTTATAACCACCCAAAGTAAAAACATAAAGTACTAACTTGCCACCGTTTCCAAGATGCAAACAAACAATATCCAATCGCGAGTTAAGGTTAGTTCACTGCACTTGGATTCAGCTCGCCTAGCATTTTGCAACTCAGAGGCAAAGGACTGACACTGATATGATAACAGCAGCCAATAGAGACAGTGTGTCATCCATCCATCCTGCGACACGGAAAAGGGCTGGACTCCCTGAATGCAACTGAAATGGTGAGAGGGGCTGTTTACACTGTGGCCACAGGTACTCCAAGTTATTTGATGAGGAGAACTCGTAAAAGATGACGTAGTGTAGTCGGACTCATTGTAAATAATTAGAGCATCAATATTAATTAACTGGTAGGACGAATGACCACATCTAGCAGCCTACATATGAAGCAGAGGTGATTAAAAAGTTAATAATTCAGTAACTGGCCGTTCAACGTGCAAGAAGTCAGCAGCAATTTATGGCGATAACGACCTTGATACTACTGACATGTCACCCAGTGCCCCGGCGGCACTGATGTCACCACAAAGTCGTTTGCAATAGCTAATGGTTCAACAATAATTTTTAATTACTTGACTTGGACTAAGACATTTTAGCATTCTGTAGGCTTTAGGATGATGAAAACCCCGTAATTCATGCATACGTCCAACGTCCCAAAGCTAGCTAGTCACACTTCAGTGCCACGGAGCTTAGCGACAGTTGCTAACGGTAGCAAAGATAGCTCGCCTAAAGGTTTCGTAACACAAGTCTTAGCTTGGAGCTGGCAAGGTTTGCTGCAAGATAAGTGTATCTATTTAAAAATGGCTGTAGAGATATAACATTAATACCGAATATTTAAATAAATATAGGCACTCACCAATATCAATGGAGCGAGACGCAACGCCTCCTATCAAGGGTTGTGTAAACAGATTTTTGACGCAGGCGTACTAAACGATCCAAAGTGCAGGGAAACTAATCGCACGAGATGGCCTGATTAAGACGCATGAACTTTGACATGAATGTGAGGAGCAGGGGCTCAAGAAGATGAATGGCTACAGCATGTAATTGCGTTAAGTAAATATGCAAACCATCTTGCTGTGAGTATGATAGTAATTTATTGGCATCTTAACATAGTAGGCCTTGCTTTTAAGACACAATTCAGTTTGATAAGAAGACGAAAGTGGGGCTATACACAATACACTGAAGAAATCACTTTAACAGTCCATTCTTTTCCTGATGTCAAGCCTGGCCTGTCTGTTGAAAGTTATGGATTTGTGTGTAAGCATCAGAACTGTTCTCTCGGCAGAGTTTAGAAACAGACCTTCATTAAAACACACAGGCCATCACTATGTCAAGACCAGAAAGGCAGACACTAGGAAAATTAACAGTTAAAGTGAATACATATGAGCTGCAAGAACTCAACCATATAGTACCAACAATGCATATCATAACCATACAGCAAAATATGGAAGCAGCCAAGCAAACAGAGAGAAAGAAATCAAATTTACAAATGGAACAAATGCAATATGAGCAGAATATCTATTTAGACTATACAGCATAACAGTGTAAAGAAATCCCTGACTTAGGCTTTCTTTGGTTAAAGAACTACAGACATGCAACAGGAAACATGCCACCACACTATTGCATAATGTCACACTCAAATGCAACAAACACTCCATTCACATTTTGAGATCTATCTTGCAGGGGCCGAGCCGTCTTGGATCTTGCGAGCCGTTCTGAGCACTGCCAGCATATTAACCTTGTCCCCAAACTCCTTCTCACGGTGCTCCAGTAGTATACCCTATAAAAAATAACACATTAATGTCCCATCTGGATACACCGGTCATACCACTGATTCTGCAAGTTGTAGCCTACCTGATCTCCAGGCCCGATGACGAAGACTCCCCCCAGGACAAGTCCTTCACCCCTCAGGTTGCCCCTGAAGCCCCTCCGATAGGCCCGCCAGAGGTTCCTCCACACCCCGACACGCAGAAACATGGAGAGAAACATCCACCGCTCTTGAGGGCCATAGAAATTTCTCTAATAGGACAGAAGAAAACAGGGGCTTATGGACTTGATTCTCCATGTTTGACCTCATAGCGTGAAACTAAAGGACAACCATATGTAGGGGTTTTGTAGAAGCAGACCTTCTGATCCAGGTAGACCTTCCCAGAGAAATACTTCTTAAAGCAATCCAGCTCCTTGCCGAGGTTTTCTTTGACCACGGCAAAAAGAGGGATCTCAAGGTCCTGCAACTGGGACTTCAGAGAGGACAGCTCAGCGGCCTCCTGAGAGAGAGAGAGAGAGAGAGAGAGTCAACTGGAACTAATGAGACTTGACTAGCTAGAGGAAACAGAATTGGAATTGAATTGGAATGACAGGAAACAGAACTGAATTCCAATAAATTCCATGAAATTCTACTTCTAGGAGAGGTTGTCTTGACTTGCTTAACATTATAAATCAAACATTATGAATCAAATAAAAGACAAATCAAATACATTCAGTCATAATGTACAGTATGTATTATGATTGCATGTTTTGCATCAAATACCACCTGAAAGGTACCTTTTAACATTTCATAATATTCTGTATTTATAATATAAAAGACTACGTATACGTACGTATAAGCTGATCAGATATGTAGTAAGAAAAAACAAAAAAAAACATGTAATTTCACAAAATTTCATTGAATTAAATTCAACTGAAATTCCAATTCAATTCCAATTCTGTTCCTGTACGTTTTTTCAAATTCAAGTTCCAATTCCTATGTTGAATTGGAGTTGATGAGTTCATTCATGAATTGACCCCAACCCTGGTCCTAACATAGTCACGTACCTCTCTGCACAGTAATCATCCAGGTCTCCGTACAACCATGACCACCGCTCCGGTCTTCTCCCACAGAGCCTTGGCCTTGTGTCGCTCGTGGACTGAAAGAGACAGAGGTGCGTTACTGAACCGTCATCTCAATGACATCTCATCTGAATGTTAGTGAATCATCATCTACAAGTTAACTAATTCTTCACATGAAGAAGTCATCTTCTTTAGAAGACCAACAAAGAAGAAAAAGGCAGTGGTAAACATGTTGTCCCCACACGTATGATGCAGTTATACTTTAGTTATTTAAAATTTGTCTGTGGATTAATTTGTGTGCTGCCTGTCACGCATATCTCAGACAAGACGGATTGAATTTTGACTAACCTTGTGGGAATGATGCATCTCACCTCTGCATTCACCCCCATTAGGCCGATCAGTGACATTTGTAAGGATAGCTGGATATGTGTAGCAAGGCTTGTGTCAATCTAACTTAATGGTGTAGGAGTTAAATTTTAACCTTTAAGTGTAGCTCCCTTATTAGGTTAATCAGTGTAGGTTTTTAAATGGCTGAACACAGTGGCAAAATACATCATCAAATTTAGTAAAAATTGGATCAGTGGCATCTGAGATATCACCTTTGAGTTAAAATTTTGACTTTTAATTGTAACGCCACCATCAGGTGAATCGGTGTAAGTTTTTAAATGCTGGAACAACAAGGCTGTCTTCTGACTCACTGCCTCCGGTCGTCTTCAGTTCTGTGTCCTCGAGCACTTCCAGGTTGGCCCATGCTGGTTTAGTCTGGAACCAGTCTGTGATGGAGCTGATGAACTCTGCAACCAGCAAGCTCAACGCCTTCAGGACCACAGTCACAGTCACCATGACCCTCAGCTCCCTCCGCAGGCCGCCTCACCGCTCCTGGAAGCAACATGCACAAGATTAACTTTCACAGTAAGCGGTATGGGTGCTTGTCTTTCCGGCTTTGCTTAGTGTATCAGAAACAGGTGCACTCCGACACGCCTTTGTTGTTTTTTTTGTTATGTTATTACAACACTAGATGATCAACATTTTTGGCTTAGGTTTCTTTTAGACGATAAAGCCAGACATCTTATAAAAACATCACATTGTTGCTCAGAAAGCAGCAAAGCAGCTTGACACTCATTCAGTATTTTGTTTTGATTAGTAACACACATGACATCCACACATTCACTAAAGAGAGATGATGATTCATTTTTTTAAATAGTGGGCTTGTATACCTAGAAGTAATTAATATATCTGAACATTTTCTAACATACAATATTTCAACAAAATGTGTCCATGAAAAAAATTCATACTCACCAGTCTGTGGCTCCGTGCTACTAACATGAGTAGGAATCTCCTTGATCTGTTTTCAACCGGCCCCTTAAGCCCTCTAAACTCCAACCAGTCCAATCAGAGTAAAAGCCTTGCTTATGTGAACGTAACGTGATAGGAATTCTTCAAAGATCACTGTGGAATAAGCCTCATGTTAAGCTGAATCCTCAGTACCAGGTTCAGCTTGGTGTGCAGAGGGGCTCCCGTCAAAGAGCCACTCTGCCTCCACACCTTCATGCTTATTATTTGATTATTCATCCATTACATTGCTATAACGACAGTGGTGTTGCCTTGAGTAGGTTCAATTAACATCAGTAATGTAAGAGTAGCAACTGTATTCAAGTATTCAAAAACTGATACCAATGTACACTTCCTCTCCCACTTTCTGTTCTCCATCCTGATTTCCTCAGTTAAATCACACCATCTGAATTTCCTGTTTGAACTGCTGAAGTGTGTGTCTCTCTCAGAGGAGGCCATGAAAAGTATGATTTGTAAGATTTGGCCTTTCATTGTTTGCCCACAGGTCAGTCCCAAAGAAGTTGCAACAGCCCTGTGTTTCCTCTCCAGTTCTCCTGGTTCAGATCTCTTAAACCAGACCGACCCCTACAGGAGGTTAGTGGCATTACAGAATGAACTGACAAACTGCTCCTGGGCTGGATTTACTTCAGCATCGAAATTGCTAGTGATACATGACTAGATGAATAGATTACTTGAAGCCAAAATCAGACCAGATTATTAAGGACTTGCTCCACTATGTCTAAAATGATTTTTGCAATTTTACACTTTTCCTAAAACTCTAAAACTGTTGATGTTGTCCATCTCTCGACTTGTCACATGATTATGTTTTGAGTGATGGTTTAGCCTGCCTAACATTGTCATACTAAGGAACAAAAAAATCTATAGATGTCTTGAAAAACAAACACATAATAATGCAAAATTCCAGCTGATCAGTGCAGATCTTCTGGTGCACTTATCTTATGCTGTGACACTATCTTAAGAACATAACATCTACAGTGTATCTGTCTCCTATCAGCCTCTTAACTGGAAGTGTGTTGTATAACATTACAAAGCTGAATTATCAGAAATGTAATTGCTCGGAAACAACTGGATTCATTATGTTATTGCAACATGGCCCACTGAACATCCTTCCCCCACCACCTCGGACGACCTTTGAACATAGTGAGCAGGTCAAACTAGTCCAATCTGGTCTAAAAGACAAATTTTGTCTCATGTTTTATATCAGTTAGCAGTTGATCCTACTTACTTTGTACTCGTATTATTGGCCTTTTTCAAGTTCTGTAACAGTTTTGTTATTTGACTTCTGTTGATTATTGATACTTAGGAACGTACAATTCCTTCATGCCCTTTCAGACTTGCAAAGGGGGTTAGGGGGCAAGTAAGGACCTTCCCTGCTTGTGTCATAGTTATGGAATAACATTGGTTCAGTTACTATAAGGCAGGTGTATGATATTCTACCAGGACCAACACCAGGATACAGACATAAAAATGGATTGAGAATAGGAAAAGTGAGTGTGAGTCTGCCTCACGTTATGGGAGTTAAGTGGTAGTGTGAGTGCACTTCAGCCTCTTTCTATAACTCAAGAGGTTTATTATAGAACTATTACAGATAAAAAAAGGAACATAAATATTTCTTTTCAGGGTCACAATGCTATACATCCATCTTCAAAAACATCCTGTCTCTATTTTATGACCCTTTTTTACAACCACTGGAGATATTGGCTGTATAAGAGAAACCACAGATAAATACAGAGTCCACCCGGTGGTAAAGTAAAGGGGTTCGAGGTGGGGGGGGGGGGGTGCTGGTGACTGAATATGTATCGGTTTTTGGGACTCCTTTGTCTCGTTTCACAGTTTCCTTGCTTTTTTCAAATTACACATTTCTACCACAGACAGGTGAAAACAAACAAGTCAGACATTTGCATTGTGTTGCTCCTGCGGAAGGTGTGTGAGGAAATGGGATCTCTAGGATGGTATTGTGGTTAATATTGCACTCATTGGTGGCAGCTTCACAGAGGAATGTGCTGAGAGTCCAAAATGGGCTGGAATAGAGATGGATAGGATGACACTCCCCGAGCCCAGCTGCTGCATTCCCTCTGGCTGTTCGGCTCAGCCATATGCTGGTGTGTGAATGTGTGTGTGTGTGTGTGTGTGTGTGTGTTGCTGTTGTTGTTGTTAACCGCTCCAAGTCATCAAGCATGGCAGGCAATGAATGTATAGATCAGTCAGGAAAGGGAGCCAGTCTGAGAGTCATGTGAGCAAAGGAATGGCTACAAGATTCTTTCCCAAAAAATATCCAAGGAAATGGTTTTAGCTTTACACTGGACATACCATGATTGCCATGGCAGCTGTTTGACTTTTCTGTTTTCACCTGATAAACAGCCATTTCTGATGATAAAATGCTGAAAGGAATCAACATACTGTAAACATTACTCTCTGCTCACGATGTAGGTCTGCTGTCGCTGTGTGGTTCGGGGTCAAGTAAGGTCTCGCATTGGTCAGACTGTTTTGCCGCTGGTATTCTCACAGACACACACACACACACACACACACACATACAAACACATAAACATACACACATGCAAACACACACACACACACACACACAACCTCACAAATATACACAGTCCATTCCTGGATCACCATTGTATTCCACTACAGTGTAGGGAGTGTGTGGGACCAACAGCCAATCGCAGCTGAAGGCTTGTACCCCACCTACTGTTTAGTGTTCTCACTAGCAGACATTGGTTGATATGTCACACTCCTCTTGTGCGAATCAAGCCAATCAGAGAGTTAAGTAGGATGTAGTGAAAGAGAAGGAGCAGAGCCTCCAGTGGTAATTACTGCAAGAGCCATTCAGGCCTGTTAAATTCTCGAAATAATCTTCCTATGTCAGTTAAGTGTTTTAAGTGAAGAAAAACAGCAAAAGAAGAAAGAAAAACAACTCTTGCTTTATGCTTTAAAAACTGTTGAAAAATAGGGCTACATGCTTGTGCATTGTGTGAAGATAACTGGTACTATTTATAATTTTTCTTTGTTTTGCATTATATTTTTTTTATTTTCAAGTGTTTCAATTACAAGCAATGACAAAATCTGTGCAGAAATATATACATTCTGCCTGATAATAAGGTGAACACTTTTGATGCACAAGTTAAGTTTAATTGTAAGCAACAAGCCACAAATTTAACCCGATACCAAATCACCCATAACACAGGAAACTAGAAGGGCACTCGGAGAGCACAGACCTCCGCCAAGGTTCGTGCTATTATTGCTTGTTCGTGAGTCGGATCCGGATGTGCTCCAAAATTTAATGAGTTCTTCCTTGGCCCATGCTACATCCTTCCACGAAGTTTCATGAAAATCAGCCCAGTAGTTTTTCCGTAATCCTGCTAACACACAAACAAACAGACAAACAAACAAATGGCACCGAAAACATAACCTCCTTGGCGGAGATAACCAGCTTGTGCAACAACAACAGGGTAATATCTGTAAACATACAGTAAACTCATTATGAATACAGATCATGTGCTTTATATAATGTTTATCGATGTGTAGTTCCTTATATGACGAGTTCATTCAAGCTAATCGCTCCACAATCTCTCCCATCCCGCGGGCCTTTCCCCAGCCTTGCAATAAAAGGCCATAACGAAGGACTGGCAAGGTCCAACCTAATCTGGCTGCTCTGCCATCCAGATGGGACTGGTTGGTAACCGCACAAGCACACAGCGCTGAGAGAGGAGCTGTGGAGCAGTGCTGCGTGGCCTTGAACCTGGGGAAAGACAAACAGGTGTTAACAGCTCCTATATGGCTGCCTGGGCTTTCCTCATTCATTTATCTCAACCTGTTCAGTCAAGTTTGAGTCTGACTGACTCTCGGATCCAAAACTGACCCCAAAACCCTGACCCCGGCTTTTAAGTTGACGTGCAATGGGTCAATATGAGAACAATATGACACACATTTCATGTAGCCAATGGGACAGGAGGAGGAGTCATTTGTCACGCTGCTTCATCTAGACAAACTGATTTGGGAACTGGGGAAGAGAGTTCGACTGCACCGTGTTTTTTCTATACCTCCATGTCAACGAATAACCTTAAATTTTAGGGAATTCTATGTCACACTAATGAATGCACTCTCTGTCTATTTCTCTCTCTGTTTATTTCTCTCTCTCTGTCTATTTCTCTCTCACACACACAGCAAAGTTCAGCTCTAAGCACATGTCATCCGTGCCTAAACTTTGTTGCTTGGTCCGAGTGACATTAGAAGTGTCACGGCCTTGGACGTGGACACACTCTGTTGCACACACTGTGTCAGTATAAGAGAGAGAAAATATTCAAAGCCGGGGGACTTTCATGTCTTCCTGACATACTTACTGGATGGGCATTGGCTGAGTACGCTGTAATTGTTCAATGATTATGTGATGCATTTAAACAAAGTCTATGAAAACCTGTTGCAGCGACACAAAGGTCATCAAGCCCTTATCATTTTTGCTATTCATCTTTTAAGAGGCCCAGTGGCTTTCTTTGGGTGAGGGTTCAGGAGGATTTGAACTTTAAACTTTATCTGTGGTTGTCACCAGTGGGTTGGTGGGTTTCACAAACCCACCAACTCACAGTGACCTCTTTGAATCCATAGTGAGAATTCAGCGACTGTAGAGTGGCAGTGATAAGCTGCAGGCTAGAATATGATGTTAAAAAGTGCCATTAAAAGTTTAGCATTTTCAATACACAGGATATGATGTTACTATCCCTTGTGCCATAATTCTAGGTGAGCATTCATGTAGAGGCCCAATTCAGAGTTTAACAGAATTATATACTGCCGTACAAATGAGTCCATAGAAAACATCAGGCTATACCGTCAGAAATGGTACAGGTCAGATCAAAGCTTCTGCCAACACACAATGCTTACTAAGAAGGAAATCTGTGAAAATAAAGGTGCTACAAAGACAGCTAAATGCGAAGAGTACCATAAAAAGCTGGTAAAGTTCCTCAGTAATTATATATAGCAAAATAAACAACTTCAAGTTCAGAATGAGGCTATTCCAAAGAGATATAGCCTAATGCAACAATATTGGACAAAAGTAAGTTTAAAACATTTTCACATTTCGGCACAAAGCTGCATCATATGGGCCTTTTGCCTAACCTAAACAAGACATGGATGGACGCATCAGATACTGGACTGATCAGTATTGTCATAGGATGACTTCAGAGCTCAGATTAAACTCAGAAATACGGCCTGACAATTTCGTTATTGCTTTTTTTTTTCTTAGCCTCGTTTGACCTCTATGAGCAAGACGACTCAAATGTTTCACCTCAAGACACTTTACTCTTTCATTCAAGCCCATGGTCGTCTGTGTTGCACTATGTTAGCCTCACCTAGAAGTTTAAATAGAAATCCACAAGTTAACATCTCATAGAAATCTCCATTTAGAGGGTTTTAAATAAGGAGCTTCATTCCAAAATGCAATACATACGGGATAAAAGGCCATTATAAGGATTACAGTATTATCTTAATTATGTATTTTCCCAATCGGCTCAGAATAATTTGATGATCCAATTAATAAGTAATTATAGCGACCCTTTTATGTTACACCCTGACACATTGCCAAAGCTCTGATAGCAGTTATCTTTCAGTACAACCAGAAAAATCTTGTTAGTGTTGAAAAAACACTGTTTCCTGGTCAGTCATTAACAAGTGTTTAGAGGCAAACCACACAAACTCAGTGAGAACCAGTCTCTCTCTCCCACTCTCTCTCTCTCTCTCCCTCTCTCTCTCTCTCTCTCTCTCTCTCTCTCTCTCTCTCTCTGGCATGCACGTGTGCACACGTAACATGAGTGTGGTGACTGAGTGTTTTCATATAGATCCAGGCCTACAGACTCAAGTGAGGCCAAAACAAACAGAGGTGTCTTCTCCAGAGGTCAGCCAAGTTGCCTGATCTCTCTCAGTGTGCCATTAGACTAGACCTGATGACAGATAAAACAATCCACAAAACAACTTGGGTGTCACCAGACCATGTCACAGAAAACCAAATTGACCACATTTGTATCTGTAGAAAGTTCAGGAGGTCCGTGGAAGATGTCAGAACAAGAAAAGGAACAGATGCAGCTTCAGACCACCGTCTCCTGGTAGGGGAATTCAAGCTAAGGCTAAAGACATCACCTCACCAGGCCAAAAGTCAAAGAGCGAAATAGAACACTGAATACCTCAGCAATGCTCGAGTGGCAAAGAAGTTCAAGGATATCCTCTCAAGGGAAAACACAGAGCTACAGCTGAAGAGGGTGGAAGGATGGACAATAACAAGGAGTGGGAACACCTAAAAGCTGCTTGGAGCTCAACCTGTGAGGAGGCCTTAGGGAGAAGGACCCAAAAGCACAAGGAGTGGATAACACCAGAAACCTTCAACATAATCCAACAGAGGAGAGAGTTCAAAGAAAAAGTGAACAACTCAAGAACAAGAGCTGTAAAGGCTTTGGCCCAAAAGGGGCACAACAGATGCCACAAAGAAGTGCGAAAGAACATCAGGAGGGACAAGAGAACACTGGTGGAGAGGCTAGCCAAGGAGGCAGAACTTGCGGGACTCAAAGGAACATGAAGGAGTTATATACCATCACAATGAAACTGTCTGGGACATATCCACATTGTCTGTAAACCAATTACAGACAAGAATGGCCAACTGCTTTCAACCCAGGAGGCGCAGCTCAACAGATGAGTAGAGCATTTCGAAGAGGTCCTAAACAGGCCACCACCGGCAGAACAGCCACATATTCCTAAGGCCAGGATACCACTACAAATCAAGTGTGACAGACCAACAAAAACAGAAATAAAGGCTGTAATCAAGCAACTGAAAACTGGCAAGGCTGCTGGCCCTGACAATATTCCACCTGAAGCCCTTAAAGTAGACATAAATTCATCAACAGACATGCTCTACGGCTTCTTTGGGAAAATTTGGGAAGAGGAAAAGACACCCACAGAATGGGCAGAGGGACACATTGTGAAACTGCCAAAGAAAGGTGACCTAAGAAAATGTAACAACTACCGAGGGATCACACTACTTTCTGTACCCAGTAAAATTCTCAAGCGGGTCATCCTCAACCGCCTCCAGGAAGCTGTAGATAAGAGGCTCCGGGACCAGCGAGCAGGATTCAGGAAAGATCGCTCATGCACAAAACAACACTACGCATCATCATTGAACAGTCTATTGAATGGAACACGTCCCTGTACATCAACTTCATCGACTTTGAGAAAGTGTTTGACAGCTTAGACAGGACAACACTATGGCACCTAATGGACCACTATGGAATTCCCACCAAGATCATAAACTTAATCAAGAACTCGTATGATGGAACCTGATGCAAAGTCATGCATGCAGGCCAGCTCTCCCAGAGCTTTAATGTCAAGATGGGCGTTAAGCAGGGATGTCTACTTTCACCATTCCTGTTCCTCCTGGCAATTGACTGGATCATGAGGAAGAAATGGGATTCAGTGAACAATGTGGGAGCAGCTGGATGACCTTGACTTTGCGGATGACATAGCTCTCCTTTCACACACACACATACAAATGCAGGAGAAGACAGACAGAGGAGTGAGGAGGGGTCATGTTACAATTCCTCAACCTAGAACCAATGCAACGAAAAAAACTGTTATGTATAGAGCCATCTCTCATTGGAATAGTTTGCCATACTTAATTACTCAAGCAACAAGTAAAGACAGTTTTAAAAAGCAACTAAAGAGGTTATTCTTGGGTACAGGCAAATAATAAGGCAAATAATAATAATATAAAAAAAAAAAAAAAGAAAAAAAAACTTTGGTCTTGTTAAATTTGTCAAGTTTGTTAAATTGGTAGCTCAAGGTATTTGGTAAACATAGTCATAGATACTGCTTGTTATGTAGTAAGTGTGCATGTATGTGTGTATGTGTATATAAGTGTGTGTGTATGCATATATATATGTATACATATAGAGAGAGATGTAGCCTATAGACAGAGTTTCACATGGTTTTGTTGAAATTGTATTTGGTTTTTGTAATGGTTATACTGTTTTAATTGGGGTGGGGTGGGGTGGGGTGGGGTGGGATGGGGTGGACCAGATTATTGCTGTAATTGTATTAATGTATGCATGTATGTGAAAGCATGTGTATACATTTATGTTCTTAATGTGGACCCCAGGAAGAGTAGCTGTTACCTTGGTAACAACTAATGGGGATCCAAATAAACAATAAACAATAAACAGACTCTCACAAGCTGCGACAAACCTTTGTCTTACACCCAATACAGCAAAGACACAGGTGATGAAGATCCACTCCAAAACCAGCAACCCTATCCTCATGCACAGCACTGCCCTAGAGGAGGTAGAAGCATTCACATACCTAGGCAGTGTTGTGGACACCACCGGAGGGACAGATAATGACATAAAAAAGCAGGATCAATAAGGTTAGGGTGGTGTTTAACATGCTCAGGAAGATCTGGAGCTCAAAACACATCTCAATCAACACCAAAATACGCATCTTTAACTCCAACGTGAAGCAGGTGATGCTATATGGAGCAGAGACATGGAGAACAACAAAACACACAACAAACAGGCTGCAAACATTCATTAACACCTACCTCAGGAGAATACTAAACATCTGGTGGAGAGACAAAGTAAGCAATGTGGACCTGTGGAAAAGAACAAGCCAGGATCCCATTGACTTACAAATTCGAAGGAGAAAGTGGAGTTGGATTGCACACACCCTCAGAAAACCTGCCACAAACATCACCCGACAAGCCCTGAAATGGAACCCCCAAGGAACAAGGAAAAGAGGTCGCCCCAGGAACAGCTGGAGAAGAGGTGAAATGTCTGGGAAGGGGCTCAACTGGGGTGATCTCGAAAGAACCGCCAACAACCGAGTGAAGTGGAGGACATTTGTCAATGGCCTATGCTCCCTAGAGGAGCAAAGGGCTTAAGTCAAGTAAGTGATGACAGACTAATTTAATCTAGTTCACATTAGTTACAATTAATTGTCCTCACTTCTAGTCGTTCTGACAGTGTAGTGTATATCACTGTAATTAGTATCTAACTGATTATAGTTATATGAAGATTGGGTCTTTTAAGGGGGGAAAATAGAATTGGTTTTTGTTTCTATTGGTGGTTGTTTGCCTGGTGACTGCCTGGAGGTCACAGTTTTCCACTTTTTCATTTAGCACTACATCATTGCCGGTACCCCATTAAAATGATTTACCGCTTGCCCTACAGTTAGGGAATGTCTGCAAGTAATGTGTTCAACAAACATCACAAACGCATTCCTATCATATCGATAAAAAAAATATTGCTGCTTGTATTGATGCTTTTGTGCCACACATATCTATTGGCTGTCGGTGCGGACTAAACAAGAAAACAGTGATAATCAATAGGAATGTGGCGTATTAGGCTTCACTTTAGTTTTCTCTCACAAATTACACCTATGGATCCTTGAGCAACATACTGAACGGATATTACTTTACTTCCATTCCATACCAATGATGCAAAAAACAGGAGGTGCTCTAAGAACTACATGTTGTCGGACTCCCGGTTTGTTTGATGGTCATGTCTTCGATATAGTATCACATTCAGCATCTAGCTCCTGCTCCTCTGGGTTTCATTTGATTCGGCTGGCTCTGGGTAATGTTAGGTCAGCTAGTTACTGAGCTAGTTGGCCTTGATTTTCATGTGAACAACTGTTTCTAATTTTCAGCCCCCACTCCTAGTTTTTAAATTTTCTCAGCAACTCAAACAGTCCTGTTTATGGAATGCAGACCAGTCAGAGATTGAATGAAGGCCGAGTTAAAGTGATGTCCTGATGTTGCTGGTGTGGACATTTTTAGAAACAATACAGATTACACAGTAGTATATAAAAATTACATGTAGTTATTTTCATTATTCCTGCAGCAGTCTAATATGACCTCTTTCATCCCACCTGCCACAAAACCTGTCAGGACCCTTGAGACCCACAGGAGTCCTGCAGGAATACTCTGAAATATAAAACTAACCTTTTCAGAATTGTAGCACATGGCATCCAAAAAGCAAGCCATCCCTAGGCTGCCTGTGAAACGGTGATAAAAAACGGCAATGCCAGGAAGAAAAGCGGTTACACAATCACTGCTCACACTGGTTTTACAGTTAATGTCGATGGCGCTTATTGTGTTTCCTGTCAAATCTGCTTTGAGTAAGGCTTGAGCAGTCAGGAAGAGTGGTATTTTATTCACTACTGAAAGCTAGTTAAAATTCTCCTCTCATTTCATGAGGCCAAGTCAACACTAACAAATTAGAGCCAGATGGGAGAAGGAGTATGTCCCCCTGCAGTGTTTAAGGTACAGTAAAGAGAGATTTGTTTACCTCTTACTGTCTGTGGACCAATGCGAAAATATATGGAGTCTGTGTCTTTATGTATTTGACACTCCCAGTGTTTCTCCAGGTGTATGTTTCTGTGTGTGTGTGTATGTCTGCTTGTGTGAACCACATGCACAAACACACCTACACACCCCTCATTTTCAACAAAATCGGTCAATTACCTGTCAGCTCATGACCTATCTGACGCATCTTCATTATATAATACCTTCTGTGATAGTGGGTCGATATTTTTCTGCATCTAACACACAAGGGCTTCAGGCCTGCAGTTGGATGGAAAATCTTTTGTAACACCAACATTTAGACAAAGAGTGACAATGCGTGACTGTTGCTTGGCACATGCTTCCAAACATAATTACCAGGGACTCTTGCACACTCCGTTCTTTAGCTTGGAAGTGATTACTTCTAAAGGAACCAAAACAATATATTTGTATTTTAGATGTGTTTTGGTTCCTTTCCTATCCCGTCCCTTTCTAGTACATCCTCTTAGTGTTCCTTCACCAATATTGACACTCATATTGCTCAGGACACGATGTAAACAGACGCGATTGCATCATTTTAGCAGCAGACAACAGCTACCTCTCTCTCTCTCTCTCTCTCTCTCTCTTTCTCTCTCTCTCTGTCCATAAGTTGCCCCAACCTGGCTCAGTCCCAGGCAGAACTGTCCCACCAGCATGGCAGGGGGAGATGAACTCCCTATTTAAGCTTTTCCTGCCAGCACCCAAGAAGCGTCACACCCTAAGGAGAGCTGACAAAGAAAGGGTGATGATGATAAACTCACACTCAAGCATCATAATGTGCGCAAGGGGTTAACAGGTAGTTTTCCCAAGTTGAAATCCCCTCCCATCAGCAACTCCCCCCTGGAATGGACTGTCCCATGGATTCACATGACGTGTGTGTGTGTATGTGTAAGAGAGAGAGGGCGTGTGTGTGTATGTGTGTGTGCGCGTGTGCATGTGTGTGTTCTCTTAGCCATATATAGGACCATGTGGACACAGACCTGGAGTTTTGTAGCATAGACTTCAACACTGTCTTTTTGTCTCCCTTTCTCCCCCTCTCTCTCTCTCTTTCTCTCTCTCTCTCCATTTCTCTCTAAACCCTTAAAGAGAACCAGCAGGAATATAAAGCAGCCTCTAGATCTCTTTGGCTGCTGTTGGTGGGAACTGAGGAACCTTTTCTGTCTGAGTGTTTTGAGTTGCCCTGAGCACCTGGCCGTGTAGAAAATGAGTGATCTGCTGGAAGATGGGTCTTTCATGTTCACGTCGGAGTCCGTAGGAGAGGGACATCCAGGTGAGCCTTCACATCAACTTAGGCTACCTGCATGTGAAGCTGAGTTACTGTTGAAACGTTAAGCGTGTTAGGGTGTTGATTATGTGATACTCTTTACACTTTGTCGCAATATCCTCCAAAAATATACAATTTGAAAAACTTCCCTGTATTAGAAACATCTTACCAAGAGCAGATGGGATTTCATATTTCTGCAAAAACTGCATTAACATCAATATTTCAACTGATTTTGCAGAAAGGCAGATAATCATAAATGCATATGGCCAAAATTGAATGCAGAGTATACTGTGTATTTACTCTCCAAGCGTGGATGGTATTCCATTGATAGTCTACTCTGAGCAACATGTGTTTACTGCCCCACTCTCACTCTCACTCATGGGCAGCTGGGGTGAATGTGGCTCGGATGGTGTAGGGTTGCATGTTGAGGAGAAAGTTAGCATCAAAAGAGCGACATGCGGTCTCCATAAAGGCTCTGGGTTACTGGTGGCATGCTCACATCATTATTCACCAATACACGGCACGTTGGCAAGTGGGTTTCTGGGCTAATCAAAGGCATGTCAGTCCAAATGCATGCAATGGAATAAATTGACATAGTCGATATTGTAAATAACAAATAACAGTCTTCCACTATCACTCCAATCTTAACATAAATGCGTCACGAATATTTATTTATTTTATTTATTTATGTAATTTTTATTTATATATTTATCTGAATTTCAAATCATCCAAATTTCATATCACAATTGTACTGTGGATTACCAGTGGTTTCACTGATTTGAAGTAACTTTGGGAGAGGAAAAATACTTTTATGCTTTATGAGAGAGATTAAAAGGAGGTTTGTGTGTGTGTGTGTGTGTGTGTGTGTGTGTGTGTGTGTGTGTGTGTGTGTGTGTGTGCGCGTGCGCTCTAGCTTTTGGTGTTTGATTTGGCTCTAACTGTTGGCATTCAGATCCACAAACCACCACTTTGATCTTCTCCACACTCCCACCCACCAAGTCAACTCGGTCAGCTTAACATCCAATCAGAAATGTTAAAATGTACTCTGCCCTCTCTGTTTTCTTCAGCCCACTGGTCGATGTGTTGTAATACTCCCACAAATATGTAATCTTACAAAGTCCCCTGTGCTAAATCGATAATCTGTCAACTTTTATCACAGCGGGTCAAATGAGTTTTGCAGCTTCCGAGAAAATTACAGAACTTGACATTTTAGAGCCATAAAGGTACATATGTACAGCCATAATTTAATAAAATGCATTGATTTGGATCCTGAGAACCCTTTAGTTTGGTTGTATCATGTTCAGACCATGTTAAATATCAGTGTTTTGAAGCAATTTAGATGGACAATTTTGCTAGAAAATATGACCGTATGAATAGTATTTATGACATTTTTTTCCATGCCTGCAGAAGTCAACATTTCCAGTCTACATTGCCTCAAAAAACTTTGTCAACATTGTCTTCAGATATTTGTCTTATGATATTGCATTTCACTCGGTATCTCTCCTCTTCACAGACAATATTACTCCTAGATTTTAAATATTTGCTATAAAATGATGAAATGGCAACAGTGCAACCCATATGAAGCCAAATTATAGTGATAAGAATTCTTAGGGCGAAGTCTGTCCCGCTGTCGGTGCGGCCACAGAGCTGCGTGGCCTTGGTAGAAGGCTGCGGCGGCTGCACACCTTTCTACTTGATAACAAACCTAGAGGTCTGGGCTGTTCCCACAGATACTGGCCATCGTCTGGGATAAACCTATTACACAGAAATGTCGTCTTACAGCTAAGATTTAGCCTTAGAGGAAAGGTAGTCTGAAGACAAATGGTTTCTGTTGCAGGCAATTCGCGTAAAGATTTAAACATTTTATATTCATTTTGTTGCTCAGTGTCTGAAAAATTAGGTATATAGGGTTAGGGTTAGAAACTGTATTCACGCTCCTCCATGTACTGCAAAACCAAGACAATCAGATGTTGATGTTTTTTCTGATGTAACCCAATATGATAATATGCAAAACCTACAGTCCCAGTGCTGAATACAGTCTGCAAATGTTTGTTTTGTCTGGCCTTTGTTCTCTGGGATTACTGCCTCAAAAGATTTGTTTAATAGGCCTACAAATCTTGGTGCCATTAAGAGTTCAAGTCACACTTTTTTTTCACACTCACTGTACACTCACTCACTGTAAATGTGATTCAAACCATGTACTAAATCTAAACCTCTTTTCCCTCCTCCATTTTTGTTGTTTTTTCCCACAGACAAGATCTGTGACCAGATCAGCGATGCTGTCCTGGACGCTCATCTGAAGCAGGACCCCGATGCCAAGGTGGCCTGTGGTGAGTAACACAGGATCCAGCTCCGCTTTACTCTTACAGTCTAAACAATGAATGGCGTTGTTGAAACAGGGAGATGGAGAGAGGTTCATCTTATCTGATCTCTGGCTTTTAAAAAAAAAAATCTCCTCAGCCCCATAACACTTTGCTCTCTTGGACCTCAAAAAAAGGGCAACACATGGTCAGATTTGACACAGCTGACAAAGTGACCCACTGCCCTGAAACTGACCTGAAAATTTACACATCTGCATTATTCAAATTATTTATTGTATTTCAATATAGACCTCTGAATGTCACAAGGTGTGACCACTTGTGAGTTTAAACCCTCTGAACTTGTTGGTTGTAGCAGTCAATAAAGCCTGTCATGTTATCTCAACACCTACTTCTGGATGATCAAAGTCTAAAAGTGATGACTGTCTAGACGTTTTTGGGGTGCTCCGATCAAGATGATAAGATTTCTGAGTGTGTTATATATGGAATGTGCGTGGTGCCGCAGGTCAATATAACCTATTGACTTACTTAGCCTATTGACTTTAATGACAGAGACAGTGTGTAAGACCGGCATGGTGCTGCTGTGTGGAGAGATCACGTCTCGCGCCAACGTAGACTACCAGAAGGTGGTCAGGGACGCCATCCGACACATTGGCTACGACAACTCTGAGAAGGGTGAGAGAAAACAAGATGGAAAACACAGGAAATATCTGCTCTCTGCTGTCAGCTTTGAGGTGTCAGCTTTGGCTCTCTCCCTCTCCCTTGTAGGTTTTGACTACAAGACATGTAATGTGCTGGTGGCCCTGGAGCAGCAGAGTCCAGACATTGCCCAGGGGGTCCATGTGGACAGACGGGAGGAGGACATTGGAGCAGGAGACCAGGTAGAACTGTTGCAACGGGACTGCATGTCTGTTGCCCAATGTTGACTTAAGAGGAGGTCCTCACAATCTACAATATGTCTTCTGCGCCTGTGGTTCCATTATCAACACCAGTCCAGCCACTGTGCAGATCGTAATGACCCAACCAACATCATTATTTCATTATTTGCTGATGATGATCTCCTTTATACAGCAAAAACATTGCCTCCTTATTTTTTCAGCCCAACTGTCTCTCTCCCTTTCCCTCTCCTGTAGGGTCTGATGTTCGGCTATGCCACAGACGAGACAGAGGAGTGCATGCCTCTCACCATTGTCTTAGCCCACAAACTCAACTCAAAGATGGCCGAGCTCAGACGCAACGGCACCATCCCCTGGCTGCGTCCTGACTCCAAAACACAGGTGAGATTGTGTGTTCCATGCAGGATTTTGTTCACCTAAAAAAAACAAAAAACAAAAAAAACAACTCATGGTGCCTATGAATTAGCCTATTGTTTCAATCTTGGGTGGCGTACAAGAGGTTGATTTTGGTGCCAGCAGAAAAAATTGGATCAACAACGGCTACTGAAGGCATCAAGATTATGTTCTCTGAGTGGAAACAATAGACTTTTGACTGCTTTAGTGGCAGTTAGCGATTTTGACTGCAACTCTGTGAGGAAATGTTGTTTAATGCCTTTGTGTCCCAGATCAGATATGGGGTGTTAGAACATTAGGTTAGAGAGCGCGGCTCAAATTTCAAACCAAACAATCGGGCAAAGAGGTTTAGATTTATCCCAGATTGTGCCGTACACATATTTTCAAAGCACCAGCGTAGTATTAGGGAATTAACAAGGCAACGCTCGCACCAATGAGCAGCGCCGCCTCGTCTTCACTGTTGCTGAGTGAAGAGGCCCAGTTGACCGAACACACGACAGACACAACGGACGCCTCGCTGAGAAGGTGCAAGCTGATGATGTGAACATGTCAGTTGACATGGCACTGATCTGTTTTTATCCCAGTGGGGACATGCTGACTCTGCTGACCCTCCCTATGTAATTATCTGGTCTGGACAGCAGAGGAAGCCAGCTGCAGCCTCATCAATCACAGGCCCAATACTATCCAGGCCTTCTCCTTCACTTGAATATCTGGAAGGCTGGGATATCTGGCACAGCAAAAGATACAATTCAGACTAGAAGCAGAGAAAGAATAGGCTTTTGGTGTCTGCGTAAGGCCAACAATGTGAGTTCATTCTTGGCAGCTCACTCCATTGATATTATATGAATGAAGTCTTTTTTGGAAACTCAAGAGTTTGTAGAGGAAGGAGGAGGGTGACACAGTCAGCTGCTCAAAGCTTCAGGGGAGGAGCTTGGAAAGGCTGGAGAAGCAAAGAGCTCAAATAAGGTCACATGAGAAGACTTAACAGATAAAAGAAACTTTAAAGTCACAATGAAACTGCATTTTGAGAGTGATGTATTTCCTGTTGAGACAGGATATTGGGGTGGGAGGGATCATTCAAAAGTGTAAACCAATAGGATGTCAGTTAGGGAGAGAAAGGCTGTTTTGATGAGAGTGACAGGAATGCTCATTCAAAAATCTGTGATTGTTTTATTGGTTGGAATTTTTATGTTGCCTCCTGGTACATGATGAGGTCACTGCTAAAGATTTTCCATTTTCCAGGAAGTAAAAGTAATGAGATTTTGATATAAAAGTACAATAAAATCATATTTTCGTCATTTTTTTTGGCATAAATTGTCAAACAGGTGTGTGTTTGATAGAATGCAACTTGAATGATCCTGTGTGGTAATTGGGTCATTGCAACAGCAAAGAATAGGATATAGATACAAATAAAACAAATGGAGACTAACAGATAAATAAGGATTACAACGTCTTTGTTGACAGATTTACAGGTTAATAGGTTAACTGATTAATTTAGGACTGAAGGAAAGCTCAGTCACTGGATGCCAGAAGGCTGAGCTCCTCCTCTTTGGACACACACACACACTCTCTACAACATCTGGCCTCTCCTCCGCCCCTCAGGTGACGGTGCATTACGATCAGAAGGACGGAGCCGTGATCCCCAAGAGAGTTCACACCGTGGTCATCTCCGTCCAGCATGACGACTGCATCTCTCTGGAGGAGCAGCAGAGGGTCCTGAAGGAGAAGGTGGAACTTCATAAACACACCAGCACAGTGTTTTTGATGACAAATCTACAATATGGAAAATTAAGTTGTATCTTTTGTTTTAACATGGAATCTACTCTTATCAGGTGATCAAAGCTGTGGTTCCTGCTAGATATTTGGATGACAAAACCATCTACCACCTTCAGCCTAGCGGTCGCTTCGTCATTGGAGGACCCCAGGTGACAGTTACACCCGACCTAAACACTGTTTCTTGAACAAATAATTAGTAACACTTTATTTGGACAGTCCAATGTTGATAATCAACCAACTATCAGGTGACAAAAAGTAGATGTTCAACAAAGGGTCATTTGCCTATTTGATGCATTTCTACAGACTATGTAACCCCTAACCCTAATCCTAACCTGACTTTTTTTTTTTTTTATCCTATTTCTAATATTTCACTTGAATCTCAATAGACCTTTTAGTGACACATCATAGTCACTTGATAGAAAGTTGAGTATCAACAATTGGATTATCAAAATAAAGTGTGACCAAATAATTAATTTAGCAGAAAACAAATATAAAAAAAAAACACCAGTGGTCGCCACTGATTTCACATGTCTTCTCCCCTTTTTCGCACAACAGGGTGATGCTGGTGTGACAGGCAGGAAGATCATCGTTGACACGTACGGGGGTTGGGGCGCTCACGGTGGCGGAGCTTTCTCTGGGAAGGACTTCTCTAAGGTCGACCGCTCCGCTGCCTACGCCGCCCGCTGGGTGGCCAAGTCTCTGGTCAAAGCAAAGCTCTGCAGGAGGGTGCTGGTTCAGGTGAGACCACAAATCAGCTTCACCCCTTCATCCATCCCTTTATCCATCCACCCATCCAAACACACGCAAGGAAAAACCTTAGGCATCCCGTATTTGTGATGGTGTGAGATCATCATGTGGGTGATAAAAACTATTCTATCTATGTACTTCTATGTATGTTACAGGTGTCCTACGCCATTGGAGTGGCCCACCCTCTCTCCATCTCCTTGTTCACCTACGGCTCCTCCCCGAAAACAGAGTCAGAGCTCCTCCAGATCGTCAACAAGAACTTTGACCTGCGGCCAGGAGTCATTGTCAGGTAAACGAGTGAACATGACCCTTGTATTCTCCACATGTTCCTTCAAGCTGTCCTCGGTCGAATGAAAAGGGTAACAATAACAGAACAAAACAAAATAGTGTGGTTACTACTAAATATAACACTGCTTCAAAATGAATTTAAAAGAGAATACCAGCGTCATTTAGAGTTATAGCCAATTTACTTCTATCTACATCTGGTTTACATTTCCCCCAATCATTTTGAAATGCATCCTGTATATGACATTTTTTTTAAATACATTTTATCATGTCAAACCTTGAAATTAACTGCTGTCCTGGCTAACAAAGACCTCCCTAAATAAAACAGACATGGATGTGACAATAAAGTTTATAAGGCGACATGTTTTGAAGGATTATTTCCTTGCAGAGACTTCCATTTCTTCATGTGGGCGTCAGGTGATGGACAGGTGTCAGATGATATGAAAACACTCTGGCACAATGAAATACTGACAAAACAGAAACTCTGACAACACCAAATTAAGGCTTCATGTTTACTGTTATTAATTATCTAGCATGGGCAATTTTCAAGTGTGTGGAAAACGAGCCTTGATATCTTCAACTCTGCTGACTGTGTGCAGACAGCACCAGGAGTAATGTACAGGACAGGGGCAACCTAAACGATTAGCACAAAAACAATAATAAAACAACAATAATAAAAACAATAAAACACCAGTATTATCCTTCAGTGTGCTTAGTTTGCCACTCCTGATGTTGTGTGTGTCCTGTGTCTTCCCCAGGGAACTGAATCTGAAGAGGCCTATCTACCAGCAGACAGCCTCCTACGGCCACTTCGGCCGCCCAGAGTTCACTTGGGAAATGCCCAAAGAGCTCCACTTCTAAATACTCCGCCTGCTCGTCCCGATCGACCAGCCTGGAGATGCAACACAACAGTTCTTTATGGGCTACAACCACAAAAGACAATTACTTCTTGTTGAATTTCACCAGAGAGGATGAAGTGAGAGGATGTCTTTGTTTTTTATAGGAAGAAGTAAAGCTAAAGTTAGGGATAGGCCAGGGATGAGACTATAGGTTAGGTTTGAGGAGGTGATAACATAATTGAATGCCAGTGTGGTTGTAGCCCATATAATGGGACATTTTATGCTCCCTAACCCCAGTGAGAAGGGAAAAATTGCAGAGGACATCTCACTACCTAATCCCTTTCTCTGCCCTCTCTCCTTGTGTAGCCCACAAAACATCTTTATCAAAAGAGAGAATAAAGTGATGTATCTCGACTTGACAATCCACACATTTACATTCAGATACAACCTGATAGAGCATCTCAAGACATTGGCTGGCTTAAATTTGTGTCAAATGCAAACCCTATGTGTCGGTGTATGAAAATGTTGGTGCTGTAGCAATATTAAGGAAGTATTGTTTCCGTACAATCACTAGACAAATAGCTTCCTGGTTAATGTCTGCTCACAAACAGAGCAAGTGAAATCTTCTGATAATGACTCTACACCACTAGCAGATCATTTAGCCTCAACACTGTGACTGCTGCATTATGTAACCTGTTCAGTGTGCAGCAACCAACCTCAGCCCATATCATTTCCAAATGGTGCTATTCTATGAAACCAGTAGATATTTTCATCAGTGAATATCATATGAATGTCTGAAGTGTAATTATTGCTCAACCAAAGGCTCAATTTTTCTCCACTGAGAAGAAACTAAAAAATGGACTCTTGGCTTCAGAAGAAAAACAATTTATTTTAATTAAATCTTTTTGTCATAGCTCTGTAAAAAATATCTTTTCTAAGTCTTATTTTGTAATGTGTGCAACAGAAAGCTGTTTGCACCATTACAGCTACCAGTGTGCAAGAAGACAGGTCACCTAAGAAGTGGGGAGAGGTCTATCTCTTGAGCGTATGTTACAATCAACCAAATGGTAAAACAGCCATGCAGCCTCATGTTTCTGTAGCGCTCTACTATCCATGCCATACTATGTGTCGAATCTATATTAACCTCTGCTCAGTCCAGCTTTGTTTTAGTATCAAGTTGCTTTTATTGCCACACAGCTCAACTGGTGGAATTTGTTTCAGTACAGATGATAAATTTGTATCTACATGTCTGCATCTTTACCTATAGGCCTGCTGCTGTGGCCAGGACTGTAAATGTGAATAGACTCATTTTATCAAATGGCTAGAAGTCCGTAGTAGATCTCTTGACTTGATTATTAATTGATCTTTTGTGATTATTTGCTCTATACAGTGGATTGCCAAACTGCATGCGGCCAAGACTAAGCATATTTTTGTGGACCACTGTCTTAACTTTGCTACATTTTTACAATGCCATGTGCCTTTGTTGATTTATGAGAATGAGCCAAAAGTTGGCCAAACGTAAATATCTGATGACAGAATACCTTTCCTGCAGATGTGCTGTGCATTTTCCCCCTCACTATATAGAAAATGCTTCTTCCATATCTTTGAGATATTCACCTAATGTCTTACGCAGTGTGAAGCTCTCTATCGCCAAAAATTTCTTGGACTACTGTCTGTTTACATTGCAGGCCTACACTGTAGACCCAGATCCGTTTCCATGGATCCAGAAAAGAAAAAAAGAGGGAGTGTTTCTAAAAACGTTTTGCATGTGATAGGGCATGAGGAACAATACATAAATTAGAAGACTGCTTTTGCCATTGCTAAATGACAGAGAAGTATTTGATTTCTTTTCTTCTTTGGGTTTGAAGCAGTGTAACAGTTTTCCTCTTAAACCTTCACAGTTCAGTCTTCCAGGTTTATATCACAAACCGGCTTTCATCTGCACCCAACACCTTGTTGTAAGAGAGGTATTCCTCTATTAACTCTGCTGATCTGTTTCTTTTCCTGTCAATTTTAGTCTGCGGAGCAACTGGACAATGTAAATAATTGTTGACAATAAAAAATATTTAAAAGATTAAAAGAAATAAATTGTGGTCTGGCTGTTTTCACTACATGATGAAGATTAAGAACACCGTCTGGACGCAGCACACAGGGAGAGAATAATGAGGAGTTCTTTACATGGTTTTATTTGTTGAACATTAAGGCATATATATACAATCATCTTACTTTCATCAAAATAGAATTTACAACCTAAACCTCTTTGGTTTTTGTTATCAAAATAATAAGGCACATAGGGTTTCTTTTTGCATTTCAGTTGAGTATGACAGTTTAAGTTAACAGATTTCTGTGAGGTTTAAAGATCCCATTTACTCTCACACAATGCTCTCACAATTATCCACCAACAGCATGGGCAGGCTATGTTTGCTTGCAGATATCCAACCACATTTGTGTCAGCAGCTTAATCTCACAAGCTAGCTACAGTATACAGGAATGTTTATTGTCAAGCTTTATAGAATCAGCTTTGATTAACTATAGAATCTATTGGATGATGGCCAATCCTACCAGTAGATATCCTACTGGTAGAATCCTAAATCTGTGGAAAAGCAATGGCACATGTAAAAATGTAAAATCAATATATGGGTAAAAGCAAGGTCCCAGAAATCAACACATGTGCTATACACAACAAATATACATAATGTATCCCGAACATAAGGCCAATTCCATAAAAACGCTGAAAACAGGAGGCAGAAGCAAACGGACTTCATTCTGCTTTGAATCAAAGATTGCAGCTGGTGTCGTAACATATTTTCCTGAGTGCAAAGATCAAAGATAGATCAGTAAACAAGAAGAAAAGGACAGACAGGGGCTCCTGGTGTAACTGAAAGGGTAGAGAAGTGGACATGAATTCAAGACGTGGAAGCCAAGCAGGCAATGAAAATGTGAATTTGATCAAACACAGTGTCTCAAGGGCAACACAACCCTACTCCAAATAATTTGTATAGCATTATGTATGGCACAGCTGGAAAATGGAGCATTATGCATAGATCCTTAACATGCATAAACCATGAAGTAAAATGAAAAATTGAAAATACTTAAATATTGGAAAATGTGTCTTGCTAGAACAATATGAACAGCATCACAATTCAGTTCAAATGCATCATGAACTATTCTGAATTGTAACAGTGTTTTGTTAGAACAATGTATAATATGGAGGTACAGTATTGCCACATGGCCACATTTTACCTTAAGGTGATGCAAGGTGGAACAACTCAACTGAAGCCATAAGTGTAGAGTTCAACCCACTCTGACACACTTACGAGTGTGTTCTTTCTTTAGTGGAGCTACAGAAGAATTTTCTAAGTGGCACTCGTCAAAAGTGGAAACAACAAACACATTTGGCCTGAATCTGTAGCCTACAGATACATTCATGTACAACTTTTCAAGTAGAAAACTAGACCTGCTCTGAGCTTGCAATAAGCAATTTGACCAGTAGAGGGGAGTGAGTGATCAGTGTCTTGGCTGGTGTCGTTTGGCCCTCCCAGGCCCACAGCACAGTGTGCACCAGCATTTCCAGTTAAGTCTTGTGTGTATTCATACACTCAGTCTGACAGTGAATGACGATATTTCAGTTCTACTGAAACCGACTGTAAAAACACCCGAGGGAGTTTCAGAGCGTAGTGTTAACTGCGCTGGAGCTGGTAGGGATTCAGTGTCTTGCTCATGGACATTTCAGCAGGGCAGATGCTTTCTGCCGTGGGGCTTGAACCCAGACCGTCCGGTTGAGTAACGACCTGTTGAGCCACCAGGCCACCTTGCCACCTCAAATGTTGGCACCAACAAACCCCACCCAAGTCTCTGGCCAGTTGTGGTATGAGGAAGTGTTATTTTCACTGTGTGGAATGGCAGCTGGCCTACTAACAAGATTACTACTGTTGTAAACCCTCTGCTGCACCTCCTTTTTGACCAGAGAGCCCAGAGCGTGGTCTGAATACTCTAAGATTAATCTAAGATTACTCTGGGATGTTAAAAATATGCTGAATATATAAACAGGAATTCAGACGCTGCTCTGTATTCCCAAACAGTCCAGAATGTCAGAGAATGTCAACTATGAATACATGCAACATTTGGATGCGTGGGACAAGTGAGAGAAAAAAAAAACAAGACGCTAAATCAGGAAACTGTAAACTATACTCAAAGGGTCAATTGTCAATTATCGAAATGTCAACTCAGAGAGGGGTCAACGTTTACTAAAGATTTTAAATGGAACTGCCACTATAGGTCTGAATATCTGCTCATGTAGGCTTATATCTGGCACTGAAGCACACAGATGGCTCCAGTTCAAGCTGCACTGGCCTTCGTCTCGCCTCCTCCAGCATCAGTAATCACTGATGCTGAAATTGTGCGTCTCCTTCCTATTGCTTTCATTTATCAAAGCTTATCATAATCACAACTAATCTGAAGTAAAGTAGAGGTCAAGGCCATTTGTGTTTTAGCACCGATGTCACAGGCGAACAGATATTTGGCACATACTGTAACATGGAGGCAGGACAGTAGATCCCAAATGCTTATGCCTCACTGACTCTACGTTACACGTCCTTCCTTTTCCCTTTGTCCTACTGTACCAGCTGGACATGCTAAACAAGGGTTTGCATAACTCCGGCTATGGAAGAGAGAGACTCCGATTCACAGAAAAAGAAAAGTAGGCAAAAACACAGAGAGAGCATATCCTTCCGTTCCTTCTTGCTGTGGTTTAACGAGATGTGGGCCTTCATCCACAGACCCTGAAAACACTTGTGATTTCCTGTCATTAAACTCAATAAGCCCAGTGCTCTGGCTTGAATTAGCTGGTATGCATTTGGCCTCTAGACTCTATGCGTCATCTCTCTTCCATATACTTTGGCAGAATTGTACAGAGAGGAAGTTGTACAAAATACTATCGGAGGTTTGATTTTGTTAGTGTATTGATTCTAACAATCAGGAGGAAAGCCAACAGTTTCCAGACAGTCAGCATATTCAGTCATTAATGTTGGAATTCATAAGGCACCGTGTCTTCTGCATGTTGTGAATGTAACTCCAAAGAGGAAAAAAATACACAGGTATGTCATGTCACCCAAAGCATCCAGACATGGACAGAAATGGGTTTGGTTCCCATGGGTGCATCAATGCATACTTCCAAAGTAGTGATTCTTCAGTTAGTACATGTGGAGGGAACCATGGGCTGATGTTCAAACGTAAGGTTAGTGGTGCATGTCTGAATTGAGAATGATTGCAGAATGCAGACCTCTGTCCTGTTTTATCTCTAGCATCGCGTAAAACATTCATACACTCCTGATGCACAGACTGTCTCTTTTACTCTTATAATGAGTAACCAATCCACAGGTCTGTCCTCACTCCCATTTTCACACTCACACACCATGTCCTCTCTCTCTCTGCCTTTCTCTCTGTCTCACTGCTCTAATACTGTCTTGATCATGCTGTCCATTGCTCAGCTAGGCCGTCCAGCAGCCTGCACTCCTTTACCATGAGCTCACTCATAGTATGAAGACATCACGGCAATCACCTGAAGCGGAAATGGTCCAAGGCCACTTCTTGTGGTCTCCGGGCAGGTTTAGAGGATCTCGGCCCAAGGGTAACAGTGCATTTCCTTGATCTGATTGACAAAACACTCCTCTGCTGGTCAGAGAAGGCGGGGGTCTGAATGGGAAGAGAATTTGGTTTCTCACGTGGCAATGTGCAAAATGCAAGCAGGGACTTTAGAGACACAAGGCTCTGATGTAAGTACAATACAAGCCCAGATCTCTGCTGTGGTCGCAGGTCCACACGCCTAGGCCAGGTTGAAACAGTAGCATCTGCTCCGCCCAGTAAGGCTGCTGTACTGGCCTGGTTCATTTCAACCCCATCAGACGGGTGTGGCTGGAAATGAATAATTCAACTCACTCCACAATCCAAGTTTGGTAGTAGTACACACGCCAGCTCTGTGGCCAGGGGGCTACAGCATGGACATGTTTTCAGGGGGGTGGGGGTGTGGGTGGGGGTGTGGACCGGGCCCTCCCAGTGCCTCCATCTTGTGTTCTCTCCCCGCAGGCCCCAGAGCCCCTCCTCTAGCCAGCACCATCATGGTGTCTCCTGACATGCCGGCAAACTCGAAGGCGAACGTCCCGTAGAACAGCATGATGATGACGCAGAACACCCACTCGAAGATGGCTGATGCATGTTGCAGGGTGAAGCTCTCCTGAACGAAGAATACACCACCTGTAGACAGGGTTAAGGACAACAACAAAACAACTTGACAGCCTAACATTGGTAAGATTCACCTAAATATGAAATCTATTTGTTTCTATGTATATATTTCTCCATTCCTTTTCTCTTGTCTCTCCGTCCTCTTCCCATCAATTCCACCCTCCTCACCAATGTTTCCTTTATATTAATTTCACAGTGATGCTTCCTCCCACAGCTGGGAAATTGTCCTCACAGCTAGAAAAATTTAAACACAATGAAAATCATCCATGGGTGTTATACTGTCTACATATTAAGATATAAATAACCAAATAAGAGCTATTCCTAAACTGCAACACCTTCTGGAACTGATCTTGCAAAGTACAGTGACCTTTATACCCACAACTACAAAAAAAAATATCTACAGGACACACTGCTCTTCACCATCTCCATATTACGCACTACTCTAAAGCACTTTAAGGCCTCGGAGGCTGGCCATCTGTTAGCGGCTGGAGAGGATACTGAGCACCAAGGCTATGAAGGCCAGCAGGGTCATGGCCAGCCGGAGGTGGCCCACACTGTACTCCCCCTGGGTCTTAGCCAGACGGTAAGTCAGCGCTGACTGCAGGCACACAAACAGCATGCTGGTGGGGAAGGCAACACCTGCTCCGACATAGTGGAGCACTTTGGCATTATCAACCTGTCACATAAAGAGAGCAGAAAGGGAGAGAGATGAGAGGTTATATTAAATTATGATGGAGCAAGTCAATGGTTATTTTAAAAGAAAAAAAAAATCAGTAGTTCACATCACAAACAGTTAATATAAGGAGACAACTCCATGTAGGCATGGTCAGAAGGGGGCAGCATCAATCAGGCTGAGTACCATGTTGTTGGGTCAGATAATTCACTGATTCTTAGTACTTTGTTTAGAGCCTCTTGGCACTCTTTTAGAAGATAGTCAAAGAGAGAGAGCGTGATATATAATGGCAGAGCAGCAACACAACAGAATGCCTCCCTTTCCCTGCTGATCACAAGCACTGTAAGAAACAATACACAAAAGAGCAGCTCAGGAGCATGTGACTGCAGCCCCTGCTGCAGGATCTGAACACACACACACACACACACACACACACACACACACACACACACAGCTCAGACGTACCGATCGGGACTGATAAGAGACTCAGTGGAGCATTAACCAAGGCAGGGGGTCTACACAGGGGAGCTTGGCTTTGGACTTGGCTAACAATAAGACACATCTCCAAGACTAGACTAATTTAGACAGAAAGATTACTTTTCTTAGCTATTGCTAACTGGTTAAAGCCTTGGACTTGGGATACCAGCGTCCCTCTCCTCCCCTTAATTCTAAAGTACCATTAGAGCAATAGCCTAGAAGTTATTTAGCTTTGACTTAGTTTTGGCTTCTAAGCCATTTGTCCATTGACCCGGCTAGTACATTCTGAACATTCTTGTGCAGTAGGCTAATCCTTGAAGTGACCAAATGAGATTTCTAGGCAACTCGATATGAAAAAACACATACAGCACAATGAGTCTTTTCTTAAATCTCCCTGTGCCAACCCCAAACAGAGTTGGAAGTGAAGATGGGAGAGAAATCAAGGCTAGGGCTTCCACAATTAGAGGGTTTCTCTTTTGTTCAAAGTGGGAATTCTCTTTCAGTCCAGTGCCTTCCATAGTAAAGTGGCCATTACAAAATCCTAGTTCTTCCAGTCCACCAGCTCTTCATCAGCTCTATCACATTGGCACTGCGGGGGGCTAAGTACAGTAGTAAGGCCAATCTGTTACTCATTAATGCAAAAACACAACACAACAGCCATATGCTCTGTTCTCCCTGCATCTTGTTGCATTAAATAATGTTGTTTTGGGTTGGGGGTAAGGGTGCGAGGGGCTGTCAAGCGGGGAAAACCAAGGGAGGGGGAGAGCAGTGTGCCGAATAGAGGACAGAAATGTGGCAGAAGAAGCAGTAAGAGACAATAAAGACTAAGGAGAGACATGAGGTGAATGAGGAAGAAGGATGAGTGGAGAGGACTGGGCTACGCTGAAGAGCAACAGCTCTCATTATGGCTATTTCTCTGACCCTCAGCCATCAGCCTTCAGAGATTAACAGCCTACTGAACAGGCATGAAGAGCAAAAACTGCAGTGACGCAAAAGAACAGTACGATTGTTATTGTTCTACCTGCAGCTGCAACACCTGGGATCCAGATCAGAGTGAGAGCAGCCTAGAATGTGTGTGCATGGACGTTTCATATTTTGAATAAATTTAATTTCAATGAATATAAGTGTTTGACACGTTTCGTTCTCTCCCACTGTCCTCCATTCTTACAGGTTTCAGGCGTGAAGCTGTACAGTATTGGCCCTTACATAACATGCAGCTTGATGAATGAGTAGCAGCAGCCCGGTAAATCAGTTCCTGCAGGCTGACACTGACCAGCAGTATCCCTGAATAAATGAATAGTAATGATGTTCACACAATGCAATGCTGGAATCAATGGAGGTCACACTCCCTCACTATACAGGCTTGAGAAAAGTAGTATGGGTAGTACAAGTAACTATGTGTAAGGAGATGTGTATTTGCTCCAGGGCTTAAACATCTAATTTATGAGTACAAACTGAAAATAAATAATTTTGGTGTGCATTACATTCACAAAAAAAGTGACATCAGTGAATTCTTCCTCAATGTTTAGAAAGGCTGGATTGTGTGATGCAAGGTTACAGAAGGAATGATTTGCAGCAGGACAGAGGGGTGAGGATGAACGTGTGGGAACAAGCCCAAGTGAGATCCAGCTTTCTGTCAACCTCAGTTTCAGCATCAGGAAACAGAACCAAATGAGACAGAGCGAAACTTAATTGGCTTCCAACTGTTTACAACACACCTGCTGTACCAAACGCCTGTCAAAATCTTTAACATAAGCATAAGGCGCTCATCACCACAAGCAACTTCAATCCGCTCTAAACGCACCTTCGGCTTGGCACGGTCTACCTCACCTGCACAGGAAGTGTATTGGATTACATTATTAAAGTGACAAACACAAACACGCTTCTCAACACCTCAACCTGTCTGTGCGTGCAAAACACACGCACGCAAACACACACAAACGCACAGACACACAAACCCACGCAGCAGAACAGTTCGCTTTCATCTTTTCTTTGCTTTCATCTCCCCCCCCCCCTCTCCAGTCTTGACAGCTGTTCTGGTCCCTCCTTCTTTCTCCCCTTCCTGAAGGCAGCTTTGGGCTCAGTCAGGCTCCAGCTCAAGGAATACTGTGTGTCAGTGGTGAGCTGCTCCCATCACCCACCCTCATCTATTCATCTCCTTCTCTGTCCAAATCATCAGCCCGTCTCACAGGAAGAACCCCAGTGGCCACACCACAGCTGTCCTGCCAAAGACTTACGCAATGCATGGCTCCAAACTGGAGGGGTTTCTCCTGCCGACTATGTTATTGCAGCACTAATGTGTTGTGTTTCTGATGCTATCACTGTCTTTGATCTGTGAGGGTCAGCAGAGTTTGGCACTGTTAGTGTACCGGGGCCTTGCTCTGTTCTATTTCATTCTTCCTGACAGACAGAATTCATAGCACTGTGGTTACATGCATAACTTTAATTTTCTCCTCTGATATAGACTTGGTATGACAACTGGGTGTGATTGCTTATGGCTGTTGGGTCCATATGTCTGTGAGCCTATGACAACTTTAATAGAAAATGTAAAAAAAGAAAAAAAAAAAAGAAAAAATGTGTCACATTATGCCAGTGGTCAGTGGATCTATATTTAATTCAGCAGTATTTCTATTCTATCTATATGGTTGTCACACTTCATTCACCATCAATGACATTCTCTATTCGCATCCCAGTGAAATGCTCTTGACTGTAAGAAACAGAGACTAAGGCTGCGAGCCAGCGGCTAGTATCGGGCCTGTCATTGGTTATAGATGGGGCCCGCCGCTACACACACCCGGTCTGCCCGGCTCTTCTCCACGCATGGCCAGACATGATGACTCACTTCCCCCAGCGCTTCCCGTAAAATTCCTTCCAGTTCCCCAGAGCTGAGGCCCCAGAGGAGACACGGGGAAGAAGGTGAGGAGGACATTTAGCGTTCATTCCTTTCCCGCGCTTTCTTTTGCTTTCCTCGGTCACACTGCGCATCTGGTTCTACACCGTCCTGTCAAAGGATTTCTAATGCCATGTCAGCTACAAATAAAACCAATCAACTAGATCCTTCCCATCTAAACCACAGCTGACATATAGACTCAACACATGTTTTATTCTGCTCATGTTTCACAGACAGACACTGTAGATATAATGGCAGAGCAATGGCAGAGTAATACTGTCGCTGGATGAACAGACAGGACAGAGACAATCTCTACACACAGTCTGTCGCCACTTCCCGTACATAACTGAATCACTCTATAATAATGAATGCAGAGCAGAGAATAGGGAGGAAGAGAGATTAAGACGAAAGGGCTGTTTATCTAAAAAAGGATACTGATGTTTAACAGATACTGATTTAATATATCAAAGCATCAAATTAATCAAAAGGAAGTCAAAGCTTTCAAATTGTTGGATTCTTACAGCGGGTTCTTTGATCTTCTAATGAATTATTTTTATGGTGAAAAGATATTGAGAATGATGTGAATGAAATGGCATGCACAAATTATGCACTCAAGAGACACAAGGATTATTCTAGCTCATAATGAAACATGCTTTCATTCAAAATAGAAACTGTTTTTGACTGCATAGTTTCTAGAACTAGTATCAAAAATTCAAGGACAAAATCAGGATAGCAACAAATTTCCCAGTAGTGGAGAAGAGCATTGCATCTTCATGGATAATGGCACAGCTCAGAAACTTAACACTGTCTATGTGTTATGGGGTTCTAATCCTCACGAGTGAAGTAACACAGGCTTAGTCGTAGACCTGTGGTGCAGATGTTAATTTAATAGGCCAACCTCCCAAAGTGCAAACAGTGCAGTGGATTTACAAAAAAGTATTTACACTCTTCACTCCATTGGCCTTCAGGTGTTACCTGCTCTGTAACCCCACAAAGACTGACTTGTCTGCAGCCAAGGGAGGCCTGAAAAACTCCAAGCCCCTCCCAATAGACTCAATTTGTTGCAGACACTCCATACATGATTACGCAATTCTCTCTTCTATAGAGAATACACAATTTCAAGAAATTAAGAAATGTTTACACAAAAATGTACCCTATTTACTAACATTTTGTTCACCCAAAATAAACAATCAGGAGCCCAATATTTATTTAAAACAGAAATATATATATTCATGATCATCGTGACCGTACGCATGTGCTCCTGCCTTGATGCTATTTAAGTAGCAGAAATTATGCGTCATGTCACAAGAATTCCTCCGAATGGAGAAAACAGGCTGACATACACGTCACAAAGGTGAGTAGGTGAGCAGTAAAAAATGTGTTGTATAAATGTATGAACAGAAGAAGGCAGAACTACCAAGTGTGCACCCGTGACGAACTACTGAAACAGGCAGAAGAAATGGGTAATAGCGAAGTGGTGGTTAATTACTTTGCAATAGGTGGAGGGAAGCAGAGAATGTGTGGTGTGTGTGTGTGTGTGTGTGTGTGTGTGTGTGTGTGTGTGTGTGTGTGTGTGTGTGTGTGTGTGTGTGTGTGTGTGTGTGTGTGTGCGCTTATGTGTCCGTAAGTGTGCTACCTGCAGCCAGTGACGGAGTTCCCTGTCACAGTTTTATCTTTAAAGTTCTCCTGACTCCTCATTTCTACAGAAAACCCAATGGAGTCTCATTAAAGCTACCAGTAAATGCTCTCTCCCCGTCTTCTCTCTCTCAAACACACACACACACACACACACACACACACACACATACACACACATGCACACACACAGAGAGAGTCTAGGCTCCCGGCCAAGGTTCCAAATATTTAAACTTGAAGAAACCCTTTCCCAAAGTCCAAATATCTGCAGAGAAGGAATTCAGGTCTGGATTCTTCACTTGCTGCTGAAGCTTAAACATTAAACCGCCAGGAGGAACAGTGCAGAACTGTGCAAATCTTAGCGTAGATCTGCTGTGGATTACAGGGCGACAGCAGCCTGTAGGCCCTCTGCCTGTGTGTGTGTGTGTGAGTGTGCGAGACAGAGAGAGGAGAGAGAGACGGAGAAGGGAAGGTAAGGGGGGTTAGAGGAGGATTAAAGAAGAGGGAAAGAGACAGAGGCTCAGCAAAAGTACTGAACAGATCCTGAATATTACTGAAAACCGCAGAAATCTTATGATGAGGGACAGTTCTATTTTTGAGTAAATTTCCGGATGATGGAGTGCTGTCTACTGGCTTTGCTGCTCAACACTGCAGTCCTTGTTGTCTTCTTCTAGCATGCCTGCGCATGCACACACATATACATATACACACACAACACACACACACACACACACACTCAAGGTATATTTTGATTTATTTGTATTTCCCTTTATTTTATGGATGTTATTGTTGTTCCACTGTTGTCCACCATATTGTTTCAGTTGTCATTTATATTCTGTTAGCCACTGCAGTTGTATCTTAGCTTGTCATCTTGAATTTTGTTTGCTTTGATGTGAGATGTTTTTATAAGCCTCTTGCATTGTTTATCCTACCTGCACAGATGAACGAGCAGATTACATTCCCTCTTTGTTTTTTATCATTTTATCTTATCACTTTAGTCACTCTGCTTCAGTGTATTAACACTGTGCAAATGACCTTAAACTTGAACATTTGGCTCACCATACCTGGAAGTTGCCCACCATGATGAGTCCAGCGGCACAGATCCAGCCTGTGGACAGACTCGCCGTGTTGAGAACACAATTCTGGTGCTTCTCAATGACGTGGGCATAGCGCAGCAGCACAATCACCATCACTACAGGAAAGAAAGAGAGAGACGGAGAGACAGACAGACACAGCAGAAGGGTGGGTTAATGGTAATTCTTATGAATGTTCAGAACAGTACAGTACAATTAAATCACTACAGCAGTAGAAGAGGAGAGTCCTGAGAGAAATGGAAGAAGGGAGAGGCCGATAGATAAAGGAAAAGGCTCTAGATTCATTATTCTGCAAAGGTACCATGCACACTAAATTGCACTAAACTGAGGCCAGAATGTCTGGCTTCAATTTAATGCAAACACTCCCACACCTCATCTCGCCAAAAAACACAGAAATTTCCTGGAAGCCCATTGAGAATCGCTGGAAATCATGTTTCCCTGCTAAAGAAGCGGGAATCTGAGAGGCGGGAAACTGCGGGAAAGTGGGAAAGAGAAGTGGGAGGGGGTTGGTCTAAGACTTCAAATTAAAGGACGAAGGGAAAAGGGAGTACAGTAGATGGGACAGATGACTGCTAATGGGCTAATGGGCTGTGACTGGGGGTATTGTTGTCGCTTTGGGGAGCTGACTGATGTGGGGTGATCCCTGCTTGGTCTGTCTTTGTTAGCTCCTCACGGCTGGTGCTTAACGAAGGCTGACTGGGCTTGGTGAAAGCAGGACAGAGGGAGGGAGGGGTGGGGAGAACGAGAGAGGGACAAGGAGCCCCTCATGTCTTGACCTGAAGCCCATGCACTGTCTCAGAGGCTGAACTGTTGTCTTAGGTCTGTCACCACCTCTGTGTAAGGGACAGGCATCAAGAGGGCCCATGCTGCCAAAAAAGCTTAAAATGGAAACACTGGACACAGAGAGGAAAGAAAGAAATCAGAGCACAACCCCTGACAATGAAACGCTTTGTCTCCACTAGTCGGGGTTTAGATGTGTCGTGGCCCGTCTGGCTCAACGCCAGTATCTCCGCTGTCTTTACGACCAGCCGCATTTCACAACCTGGCCAGACCTTTCCATTCTTGGCCACAAGACTCCAATATAAAGGATTAATGGTTATGCATTCTAAATAAAATCACTCCTATATCATAGACAAGTTCTGTGCAGCAGTTAGCAGTATTAAATGTATATCTTCTTTACAATGTAGGTGATTAGGAGAAAAATAATGCAACTGTCAATTGTCTGTTGTTTGTTTAGCTGTTCTCTATTTCCACTGCTGAAATTAAATGTAAAGGAAATGTGCATAAAATGTGCTTGCTACTTTCAAATACTGCTGCATTATGGGTCGGCAGCTAACAAGTGACCACACAAAGCAAACCATACGGCAGCTCCAGTCAAGTTGAATAGAGCTAACAAGGCAGAACGGACAGTGCTCAAGACACATAAAAGCTACGAAAAAATTAGAGGACAAAATTACGATACAATTCCAAACCAGTGTGTGCTTGTCTATGTGTATGAGACAAAAAGTGTGTGAATGTGTATATATGTGCTTGTGTGTGAGCCAAAAAATTGTGTACAAGTGTGAAAGGGAACTTTGTATGTGAGCAGGCTTCTGTTCCCAGAGCACCAAAATCATTTTGGAGAAGTGATTTAAGTTACTAGCATGGAAAAACAAACAGCAGTGTCTCCAGGCGCGGAAAACGACCTTGTCTTTCTTGTTGTTTTTTTTCCTGCTCCTTTTTAAAATGGAGAACATTTTGCTGAGGGGAGAAGAAAGTTAATTGCAGTTTACTGCATTAGATTATGGCGTCTCTGTCTCCCCACTGCAGACTAGCTGGCTGTGGATCTGCCCACATTCAATAAAATGACGTTTTTTTTAATCATTACAAATGGACATGTTTGGACTTGCTGGCCTTCAACAGTTACCCTAAAATGATGAAACACAGTCCAGCAGGTTAATGACAGTGAAGCACTTTCCTTTCCCCTCCTTTTCTCCATGGGCAGCTCCATGTTTCTTCCATGTTTAGCTTGGACTTCATGCACTCTAATGGGACACTGATGCAACAGGCTGTTTTCTGTGCGTACTCCTCTGAAAGCGTATGTCATTGAGGATGCATGTCATGCTGAGGGGTCGCAGGCTCCTACAGCGCAAAGCTTTAGTGTCTGATGAGTAAGCAGCATCACTGGCCTCCACCTGGCCTCAGAAGGTCAGTACAGGCTGTTGTCTGACAGCTCAACAATGGCAATAGGTTTATATAAACACCCCATGCTAATGTCCCAAGCCCTGTCCCAGCCCTCGTCTTCTTCCACACAGCCTCCTTCCCCGGGTCGAGCTCTTTCTCTCTGAACTCAGGAAGCCCAGGGGAGGAAGCTGAGTGCTGGCTCACATCCAGAGCCAGACATTCTGCACATGCACCAGTATTATTCTCCTGTGGAAGTCACACTGCACCAAACACGCACACAAACATGCATAACCTTGCTGTCACAAGCACAGACATGCTGCTGTGTACGCATACAGACATGGACGCACACATAAACGATAGCGGACGCACCCACACAAGTACACGCACGCCACGCACGCACACACACACACACACACACACACACACACACACACACACAGACGAGTCACACATCAGTCACACCACACCTCAGAGTTAAATAAACCCTGCCGTCCCCACAAGGGGATACGTTTCAATCCAAACACCCCACTGCATTCTCTCCCACAGGAGGTATGCGGAGAGAGAATGCTTGCATTGTCTTTTCAAGTTTGTGTGTGTATACTGGCAAAAAGGTGGGGAGTAGGATAAAAATGAGAAGAATAATTGTGAAGCAACATACAGTTCATGGAGTGCATATGATCCCAGATGCGGGTGAACCCCTGAGCTTAGTGTAGTGGGCACAATCTACAAAGTGAGCCATAAATCAATAGGCTAAGGAGCTGATTTCTCACAATAGCCTGTTGTACAGCTACATGCCATGTCAGCTTAGCCTACTTCTGCGGAGTCACAATGACTGGCCTTCTGTAACAAATGACGCAAGCAACCAAAAGCACAGCTGATGAGAGACCTCCTTTACACCCGGCACTGACATGTGTCCCGAGTGATTAGATGGTAAATAAAAAATGGCTAAAAAAGCAGGTGTAAATGCACCCAAGACACTGAACATCCAATTACCCAAAGCACCTCCAGATGTGGTCAGAGATGCATTTTGCTGAGTGTAAATGCAATGCGTCTCAAATCCATATATAGCATCATTCTACTAGTACTACCTCCACTACTACTACTACTAAACTTTGAATGCAGACCCAACCAAGAAATGCATGGAAACAATCTGACATTAAAATGCATGTGTGACAAATTCATTTTAAAGTCAGATTTAAATGAAATCCAGCAAAATCATATCAAGACACAATCTGGATATAAGATGCATGATAATTCTAGGTGTGAAGGGAGCCAGAGCACCTGGTGTCAGCCTTAGAACCAGGGCCCCCAAACAATGCAACTGAACATTTTAGAAGCTGTGCTGAAACTGCGTATTGAGTGACACTAAGTCAGCATGACGCTGTTGTCGTGGTTCCACCGACATAAACACACATTCCTGTCAGGAGGAGGCTGGAACCTTGAGGCACACAGACACACACGTGCATGTGCACACACACACACACACACACACACACACACACACACACACACACACACACACACACACACACACACACACACACACACACACACACACACACACACACACACACACACACACACACACACAAACAGCAGTGTTATTTGGATAGTTGAATACACACAGCATGTGTTTATGAATAGCGACTGGTAGGATGTAATGGGTTTACTCTCCACCAGACATCCTGATTTCAAAGTTCTATTACAAATTGTGATGGGAGGAAAGGACAAGGATAGCTACGTAGGTTACTGTGGTTTGAATGGGAAATCAAAACAGAATTTCACAGAAATTGAAACAGAACTATTCTAAACATCACCTGAATTGATCCAGACATGAACTGTCATCATGGTTGAGAAATGAAAACAGTTTTTGGATTCTTGTTGTACAGAGTGAGGACAACTGAAATATGCTGTTTAGGCTAGGCTTAAACCCCAACATGCTACATTGGTTGCCGCATTGTGTAACTTTTCCAAATTGATTTGTCTGCATTTTTGTCTGGTTGACAGTTATAGTAAGCTAAATGCTCTTAGCCTGCCTCTCTCTCTCTCTGCCTGTCTCTCTCTCTCTCTGTCTCACACCTACACACATATGTACACAAGGCAGACAGACTGACCCACTGAGGTTCAGGGGTCATGGCTGGCTAACAGTGCCGGTCAAACACTCAAGACTTTCACTGCTCCCTGTGCAGAGTTCACACTGGACTGCAACAGTCTGGTTCCTGCCTAGCTTTCCCACGCACACCATACTGCCTCTCTCTCTCCGCACACACTAAAACACAAATGCACACACACACGCACACAAAAGCTCTCCCATCTCTTAACAGGCAAATACAACAAGAGCAGTTACCTATATCTCACATCAATCTGAAATGAGAAGTTTATCAAACTGCAAACAACAACAGCCAATATGATAGGTATTCACCTGGCTGGGGGACAACACTCAGGCTTAATCGTGTTGTTTTTCTACTTAATATGGTAATCTGTGAGGATCGAGGTCTTATCACGGATCTGTCCCTGCCTCCTTCTAAGATGTCTCACGTAGCAGTCTTAAATAGCCTTAAATAGGTGCTCATGGCATGGAGCCTCTCTATGAAAAAAGACAGGCCAAGGACATCTCTCCCCTCTCTTTTCACACACACACACACACACACACACACACACACACACACACACACACACACGCACACACACACACGGTACATGTCTAAGCCACAGCTGGGAAACATTTACTAGAGGAGGGCAGTCGGAACCACCGACTAACACAGAGAACAGCACGTGCAGACTCACAAAAAAGCACATGGGAGCACATTCACTTAGTAAATCTCAGCCATATTTTCCTTTTACATGTATGTGTGTGCATGTGCATGTACATCAGTCAGTAATGCCTGTATGAAACCATTCTCAAGGGAAATTTGTTGTTATTTCTCACTCCCCTTTCATTCAAAATGACCATATGCAGGGTTTTCCCTGGCTCTTGGAGCGGCCCCTGTGGTCAGCGGGGTTGTAGGTTCTGCATGGCGATGGGAGATGGAAGCGTTTTTTGTGGGCAGCAAAACTAATGCTATTCTGAAACCCTAACATAAGCAAAAAGATTTATATATATATATATATATATATAAGTTGATCAGAAAAACTACATAGGTGGGCTGCCAAAGAGTCTAAGTTGGTGGGAAAACCCTGGAATATGACTGGCTGTCTGAAAATTGGCAACAGGATGCACAGAACAGTTACTGATGCCTTTCCTGCATCAATCTAGAATCTTACATCAATCAAAACGGCAGCTTAATGCGGCTTAAAGGGCAATATCGTGACAGTATAGGAAATTGTTTTAAAAATGTTGGCAAGCAAGGTCAAATAAATATGCTGCCTACAACCAGGGAAACAGCTTCATCCTGTTGATTCATTTGTTAAATTCTAATTTATATCAAATGGCAAAAATCAAAGTGATGCCTCAGATTTAGGCTATTATTATTATTATTATTATTATTATTATTATTATATATTATGGCTGCTTATCTTACAGAATATAAGTGGTATGGTGAATCATAGCAGGAATCTATTTGTGCAAGCGTTTCTAAGTTGATGTAAATGAAAAGAATTATACATCAAATCTGTTTGCGTATAAATGTGTGTGTGTGAGTGTGTGTGTCTTACCCATGAAGGAACCAGTGCTGCAGATAAGGCTGAAGAAGCAGCTCTCGGGGGGAAGAGTCCCACATTTACTATAAGAGAGAGTAACAGAAAACACAAATAAATCAACCTGCAGACACGACACCACAACCATGCCACTGATTCCTTTCCCATCCACCTGTAAGCACACATGGGATCACTGTGTGTGTGTGCACTTTGACATATTTAATATTATCTGGACTCGTGTGTGCCCGTGCAACGGGGGTAGGGGTTCAGCCTCAACTCCTCCTGTCCCATCATGCAGCGTTTGACCTTTCACCTACTCCGCACTGCCTCTGTTCTAGGAACGGGAAATGTATGTAGGAGGGGAGAGCAGGAGAGACAATCAGCCAACACAGGCTGTCTGCCTGGGCCCTGGTTCCTGCTGCCACAAAGCCAAAGCCTTCTCAGCTGACTGCAGTCTCTCTCACACACACACACACACACACACACACACACACACACATACACACACACACACACACACACACACACACTCTATAGTACAAACTACAGTAGACTACCACTTAGACATGGTTAGTTTTTACACAATTTTACGTAGTCATAGTCTTAGTATTTTGATCAAAGTTTTTTTTACATTTAGTCATATTTTAGTCACGTCATTACATGAGATTTTAGTCAGTCATTTACAGTTGAAAAAGTACATCTATTGCAGCAGCTTTTTAACTGTAGAGTAGAAAAAATAACACCACTGCATTAGTGTAGATTACATTTGCAACATTTAGACATTTCCCAATTTATCTGTTGATCTGACAGCTGCACATAGCTCTAAGCGCTATCTGATATTTTTGGGAACACTGTCGTGCTCTGTACACTAATTCTTGTCTGTGACTGGATAATAATAAACCATGTCTCCAGTGATAAGAATGTATTTTTGTTTGCTAGTGTGCAAAAGTAAATACATGTTTGTGAGTGGACACCATGAACTGTGTTGCTTCTAAATTTCTAACCACCGCAGTGCTTTTAATTTTGCCATACTTACTGTCATACTGTCCATAAGAGAATGAAATAACATAATTTCCAACATCGTCATGTTAGCCCACAGACACCCATTCAAAAGTGCATGCAATACACACACAGAACACAATGCTTGAACCCATACACACTCCAAGAGTAATGGTTGTTAAAAGACAGGAGTCAGTTATCCTGTAAGTTGTTCCGACAGCCTGTATTGACATTCCCCAACTCTTTCATATAAACCACAGTATTTACGCTCTCTAACTGCTCTTTGATGTTCAAAGCTCAATGGGCCAAAAAGTTAAACAAAGAAGCAGGAGGTTCTTGATTTCTTAACAAATGTAAGCTGACTCCTCTTTTCTGGGGAATTCCTGTGTGTTTGTGTGTGTGTGTGTGCATGTGCATGTGCATGTGTGTGCGTGTGTGTGTGTGTGTGTGTGTGTACGGGCAAGTGCAGACCTATGCTTTGCCTTTCAACCCCACTGCCACGGTGGCAGGCAGGATATTTCAGCCGCAAGTTATTTTCAGAACAGACACACACACACACACACACACACACACACACAAACTCAAGGGAACTGTCTCCTTCAAGCTCACTCGCTTTCTGTCACCAACGTGGCGACAGGGGTCATGAGAAAACAATGGCACGGTGTTCCTGTTTTGAATCACCAGAAAGAAAGAGACACAGAGACAGAGAGCGAGAGGGAGAGACAGAGGGAGAGGAAGAGACAGGGAGGGAGGGAGGGAGGGAGGGAGAGGTACGGGTGGGGATCTCACTGACCTGATGAGAGGTACATTGTCTAGGGTGCAGCACAATGTTGGCCCACTCTGCAAATAAAGCTCCTCTTCACATGACTGGTTGTACAACCTGCAACACCATACAAGCGCGTGCGTGCGCACACACACACACACACACACACACACACACACACAGGTCAATGTAAAAGCTGAATGTTAAAAAAAATATATACCTCAAAATTACTAGTTTTGTTCAGTCCCATTTCATTAGCAAAGGGAAAAATCCACAATTGCTAGCGGCCACAAGGGGATTTAAAAAACAAAACAACAAGAAATATTTCTGATGTCTTATCATATATTATATAATCTTTGGGATAAATGTTTTTTATCCGTGAAATGTGTATTTGCAGCCTTTAGGCCACTTCCAAGCCTGCAAAGGGAAAACAGTCATTATAATTTGCCGTTAATGTCTCCATGTCGACGTCCATGTTGAGGAGTCACAACCAGGCATTCCTTTGCTTTTAGGGTTGGTGAGCCAAAGAGTCAGAGAACCACTGCGTCATCCAAAAAGTAGCTCTGCTGGTACAGATTAACCCCAGCATGTCCAAAACAGGCCCAGGGCCCAAAGGACTGGTCAGTCACTAATTAAGGGAGCTTGAATTGAGAAGAATAACAAATGCAAGTTGCAGTTTAGATTTGTGTTAGATGAATGGGATTACTGCTGTTTATTCTGTTGGTTAATGTGCGTGAGCTCTGACGTGTGTCTCTTTGGAGCCTCTGGGAAATGAATAACCTGGAAACAGTCCAGCTACTTACTGCGTTACATTCTGTAGAAAAACGCATTGGGAAACATATTGGGAATGAACCACTTGAATGCATTCCCAATGGGGAAATTGCATAATTGTGATTTTTTTTTTTATGTCATCATATCATGTAGTGATTAATTGAGAGGCGTTATCAAACAAAACACAGGATAGGTTTAGTCACATACCAGTTATCCACAGGGCAGACATGCTGGTTGTACAGGGCCATGGCATACCTGAAATAGGGAAGATGTGATTAGCCAAAAGAAAAGGTAACTGTTATTTTGCTACAGTGTGAGTTTATTTTATGAGTTGTCAAACTGTTACACTTTACATTTTGAACACTGAGCTGACGCTCTTATCCATAATGACTTACAAGGAGTACAAAATCAGAATATGGATCCATTCTTACATCACCGACATTACACGCAACCAGGGATTCCTACATAGAAATGCGTTAAGCCACAGACCCCTGTTTGGTAAGATTGTGTCCAAGGTACCCACCTAAGGAGATTTTCATTGTTAGATATGGTTTAGTACAGAATTTATACTGTAGGTGGGAAGTGAACAGTGGGGAGAGTGAAGCCACTGAATACTTGTTTCTTAGTTATATTCTGTTCTCTAAATGAAATAATACAATTTAACTAGTCCTCCCAAACCTTCCTGTCATAGCGGTACGCCATTTAAAATCACCCACAACACTGTCCTGTAGCTTTACTTACTTTAATTACTGCACCACAACATTATTTCAGAATTAAAATGGACAAATACGATCCTGTCAGGTTGACCTGCCACTGACTTGCACCTGTCTGTTTTTCCTGTAGGACAAGGCCACCTGACACTTGACTGTTTCTGATCACCTGATCCCAAACTCAGAGGACTACAGAGAGAGAGACTGGCTTGTGTCAGTCACCCTGACATGACGGATGCTGAAAACCAACATTAGTGTTTTATTTGGTCAGGTCACTGAGTAGCCGGACCCACACAGAAGTCAATGACCAGATGATCACTAGATAGCAACAGATTTCTGCTTGCTCTAGACCCATATTGCACTTTCAGATTAAGACCTTGATGCCCCAATTAACCTAAGAGTCAACATGCTCTCAATTGATATGGGTGGCTTTCATCCCTATCATTTTGTGTCCACAACTGAATTAAACATTTGGCATGGGGCACAAAATGGAAGCTCTGACATTAAGCCAAAGGAGAGGATAGCATTCTATCAAATGTGAATGGGGCTGACAGTAATCAGTAAAAATCAAAACTGTCATGGTGAGATTAGGTGAGACTTCTTGGTAGGGCTGTGTAATTGTGGTTACAATAATTTTCATTATTTTGCCTGATGTTGTGATCACAATTATTAACCGTCCACAATCATTCATCTCAATGAATTTGGAGAAAATTAGCGGAACTCACTGAAGTGAGTTCAGTCTTGAGGTGTTGGGTTAGATGTCCTATTACTTTGAGGTACACTTCCAAATGACAGACCACCATTTTCAGCCACTAAAATGATTTTGAGGTTGCGATAGGAGGGCAGATTTGCCTCTTTATCATCAGTGGGTTTTTCCATTCTGACCTGAAATTTGGACTGATGAAATGCCAGCTAATCGTTCACTTTTAGCGCTGGGCTATGCACAACTCAACTGTTTCTACTCTGCCCATGTATGCTCAAGTCACACTGAATAGCAGATGGAAATGATAAGACGAATATGCTGTATGCTGCGTATTCAATGGTAATGGTTGGTTGCAGAGCTCAATGTGAATAGCGGAGGAACGTTAATGGGAGTAACTGAGTTGGTAGTACAGTGGGTGTTCTGAATGAAATGAAATGAAACATTTACATATGTTTATGTTGAATTCTCTGATTATTAAGCATGGAAACTAAAATCAAGATAGACGATTATACAAGATTACATTATGCTGCCCTACTTGTAGGTCGATATCTCAGGAGGGCAAGGGGCAGCTCAGGAAGGAAAGGTAATTGTAATGTAAATGTCACAAGGAGGACTGTCATCTCTTTATTATCCCTGCACACTGTTGAATGAACAGAAACAATATTTTCAGTGATCGACAGAGAGAGAGAGATACACAGACAGACAGACAGAGAGAGAGATTGTTTGTCCTGATATGTGACAGCACTCCAAGGTCAGTGAGAGGCTAAACAGCAATTAAGAATGTCTCCACGGCTGGCAGCATCCTAGTCGCAAACCACACTCAGTCGTGTGCACTCACACACAAAATAGGTTACTACAAAATGCAGAGCTGCCCCTTAAAACACACATCTGCACTCCTGACGCACCTGCCATCGTAAAGACACAACAGCAGACACAGAGAGACACACGTGCATGCACACACACACAAACACACACACACACACACACACACACACACACACACACACACCCAAAGATAGACACACACATAAACAAAGCCACACATAGATCATCTGAGCCATGCTTCTCTTTCCCGCGGTAAGTATAATAAGACAATATGATAATAACCAGCGTCCTTTAGGCCTCTGTGTCATACATACTCAAGCAATGTTGGCCATGAATTTACAAAAATTGTTCATTTGTTTACAAAAAAAAGCTGTGGTGCCCTGGGTTTGAATCCGGCCTGGGACCTTTGTCGCAGCCTATATGCCTATATGACTGCAAGCTAAACTCTAACTAGGACTTAGTAGAATGAAAAACAAGTTTTAGGGCATCACTAATTCAGCTTATTGTATTACTGTAGACTCAAGGAAATTAAATGACCAAATGTAAGTAATTAAAGTCCCAATCTAAACAACAGTCATTACTACATAAACTAGACTGTGTGCATTCTCATAAAATTTCAGACCAATCCAATAATCACAAATGTCGTTAACAAATCAGGATAAAAGAATATCTATTTGTAGCTCATCTCGCAAAGCCATAAGACTGAGTCTCAAAAGTGTAAGAAGGCAGGAGGTAGAACTTAATTAAGATGTAATTAACTTAGTGGCTTGTTTGTTCATTTTTTCCACAATGTGTGATTACTAAATGCATGTCTTTTCGAGTTTTACTACTGTACAGGGGAGCAGCATTTGGTAAATGCTTGACAGCATTGATGTATGTGTTACTGTTGTTTTTCCAACCCAAAACTGGCACAGTCTTAAGTGAATCACAATGTGAAAGCCATATAAACCAGATGGCATGGCGGCATAGAGCGCTGCTCTTGCATAATGCAGCGTGGAAACCCAACGTTGTGAATGGAACATGGCTGTCAGGTAGAGGGCTGCCAGAGTCGAGGCCTAAAACCACTGCCTGAAGAATAGCATCATAAAAAAGGCTGACAAAAGAGACCATTAGCAGAAGTAGAGGAGGACCAACTGAGTTCACTAGAAAAAAAACAGGAAAGAAATAAAAACAGAAGACATATTTAGCTGAAGAGAGCCATGTTTGGTGTATTTGGTCAGTTCTCAAAGTCAAAACAACACCAGTACAGCTCCAAAACATTTCTAAATAAAGTAGTCTTTCTTAGCTGTATGCAGACCTAAATCAACACACTCTATGCTTGGACAAGGCTAAATAATAACAGGTTTGTTTACATAATTGGGCCTCTACCAAAGCTCAGCTGTGGTGAGCAGTAATTGCATGCCTGGGAGCAACATATAGGAGGAACAGACTGTGTTTTCTTATTTAAGATTGGAGGACCAGGAACATTTAGACAAGATCACCATGGAAACTTCTAGTATATACATTTCATAGCCACAAAAGGACAAAATGTCAACAGAAACCACAGGCTAGGGTGTGATGCATAACATACCTTTTACTATAAATAAAACTTGCCACTAAAGCCTACACTCCAGTGAGCAACCTATCCGGCTCTTTATAACCCATTCTGTTGCCTATACACTAATGGGCAACGATATACTAAAACCTGAAGCAATACTGTATGTGCTTTAAAAACTGAATGGGAAAAAGTATTGCTTACAGGTATACTGAATCTACAGTATACTGCCCTTTCAAAAAGCTTTATTGAACTTATGAAGGTCAGCGGAAGAATCTATGCCAAGATTCTTGGGTGGACGCGGGCCTAAGCCTTCCTCTGGCTCCGCACGGTCCTTTTGTACACTGGGCAGGGCCGCCAGATGCTGTGTGAAAGTCCTGAATAAGCACTCCGCTACCCCGTCCCAGTATTTACCCAACTCCCACCCAGTCACTCTCTGTGAAAAGGGGGAGTTATGCAACAAATCATGGCCTTTGGCATTCCACCGCTCTGGAAAGAGACCCTTGACTGCACTTAGAAGAAAGGCGCCCTTGTCAAGGTAACAGGAAGGAAATAGGTGTGAAGGATCTGATGGCAACTTCTGGCCTCTTTACTAAGATCAGTTTTCCACCTCAAAAACACATGCCAAAACAAAAAAAAGAAATGTGTTGCTCCTTCTAAAGGCAATATTCACCTGCATCGTTTCCTTCTTCTCCATCCCAGTAAAGGCTTATTCAAACATTAACCTCTGAGCCCCTTCTTGCCTGCAATTCCCTGTACACCTGAACACACACTGCAGGTTGGACTGTGAGGCTGACTGTAATTATACTCTCACTCAAAAATGCTAATCAATGTACAAGGTCTTTGCTTTGGCATCTCAAGAGTCTGCTTAGTCCCTGTGCAACTCATCATAAATATAGCACATATCCTAGATATAGAACTCTGACACTGTCAGTGTATTTGGAATTGGGCCATCTGTCTCGCCCCTTGGGATTTGCATTCCTCTTCCCAGAGTAATCACAGAGCAGAGGAGAGCTGTCAGCTCCTACATAACCAGGTGGGACTCTTTCTCTCCCTCACATCCGCTCAGATACTGTATTTCTGATAATTAAGCTATACTACGGCCCACCTTTAAGTGAGAGAGTGATTATCCCACAGCCTTCCTCTAGAGAGCTAATCCACATGCAATTGCCATGGCTCCCAGGAATTCAGGGTAAATATGCAGTGCTACTCTCCTGTAGGCATTTCCTCTAGGCTGCTCTATCAAAACGTATTTGCCTTGATAAAAACAACAGAGCTGTAGTTTGTTACGCTATGACCTGGGTGAATACGCTCATCTAATGGGCAGACTTCCAAATCAACTTTTCCACGGCATCAACTAACACGTTACTACATGTAGCCTAATCCATGTGTTGTAATAGATTGTAGTCTTGCACATTTTTCAACTGCTTCTCAAACATAGGCGTGTATATCTGTAGTATTTATCAATCAGCTGAGTGCCAGTCTAGCTAGCCAATAAAAACAGATGCAAGCATGAAGCATGATTCTTACCACCTGAGACATAACCAAAAGCAGTCTATTGTTTAGGCACCTGTGTTTATTCACTTTGGGAATGCACACTTAGTGTTTTAGCTGACAGAAAGTTAGCAGTAGATCATAAATCTAGAGAGGCTGAAAGGTGTTTGCCTAATGCCTAGTTGCATTTAAAAGAAGATGCAACAGCAATGGGCTAAGTGGCAAACAATGCTGTAATAATATATTTCTATGAAAGAAGGTGAATGGGTACGCTTGATTTTTTAAAATTTGTTGGCAAGTGGTATAGGCAGAAAGATATACTTCCTTCTGCATCACAAAATTTATGATAATGACACATCAGTCACACCTAGTCCTAGATTAAAAACTTTACACCGATGGAGATCTCCACTGAAAATGAAATCTTAGTCTAATACTAGGCTCAATCCATGTCCGCGCAACCAGCCCGATATGTCCTTTACATACCAGAAACTTACACTGAACATACGTATTGCTGTAGTTCCCAGATTATCCTAAAGCAGAGTGACTAGTCAAACACCAACTTTCAGCTGCAAAGGGCTGTACAAACATTTCAATTTTCACAGTTGACTTACAGTAAGTGTGCAAGAGGAGCAACCACTTTTTCACTGATGATTTTAAGCTTTCGGAGTTATACAAAAATAGAATTACATGCTATGTTATTATTGCAAATGAAAGGTGACACTTACACAACCCATATCCCAGTGATGGTGAGAGCTGGGAGGCTGACAGGCAGTATCATCCACAGAGACATCTCTGACCCCTGTGGTCAACCTCTCCCCTGGCACCTGGAGCAGCCCCTTTCTTCTTTTTTCTCTTTGGCCAGCCAAGCACTCTCTGCTCAAGTACTAGCATTTAACTGTGGGTGATTGACATCTGCATTTCCACTGACTTTTTCAAACCATCCAATGACGGTTAGGCTGAACACTGAAAGGTCAGATATGTCCTTTTACCTGGGAATGGGAGGTGAGAAGAGTAGTTTGGTCAGCATCATTCAACATCATCATTCAACATCATCATTATCATCATCACACCAGTTTAGGCCATCCTGCATAAGAGCATGATACTCAATAATGTTGTCAATGTTACGTGATGTCCTGTGAAGGTAAGTGTTATTATAAACTATCCATGGGTTTGCTGACACAAAATGTAGTTACTAGCTAATATAGTTTATAAATAACGTTAACCCTGGAGCGTAAACCCACCTAAATTAAGTTTAACGTTACCGACCTTTTGATTTGCGGAATGGTTTACTATGGCTCCACTATCTACTCTCTTTTTCCATCAATTTCGTTCACCAATACAAAATATGAATTGGTGAATTCATCATAGTAAGTGGAATAGATCTGACTTAAGGTTAAGATTGACATGGGATCTTTTAAGGAGAAAAACATAAATGCTTTTCAGGATATATAGCTAGCATCTAGCTTATTTTTTACATTGATGGTGGTTTCCCTAATGATGACCAACTGGATGTCATAGTTCACCCACCGTTTCATTTACCACTGGGTTACATACATGCATAAGGTACATACAAACGGCTGCGAACGTTTATGTTGCTAACAACAACGAAGCACGACAACAGCTTTTTTATTTATTTTTTTTGGCTTACCTTCTCCCTCTCCGAGATTACTGTTGAAGTTTTTCGGTAACTTAACGTACGGCAACCTCTTGTCCACACCTCCGGCAGCCCAAATGGTCACCTCCACGCGGCACTATGGCTGAGGAAACGGTGTTGTGTTGGGAGAAATCGCTGTATGCTTACATCAGTTCCTATCTTTCCGTAACCGGCAAACTACAATCCCGTCCGGCCGTTATTCGCTCTGAATCAGAGAGGGAAGGCTCGCTCTTCCAGGTAGTCGGGCTCGTGCTACACTGCATCGTTGCTACATCGCCGCCACGAGCCCGTCCAGCTGTTACACTGAACTCCGCCCCCCCCAAGCCTGCTAGAGTGGTGTGTACGCTGGATTTCTGTTTTCCTGCATTCCGAGTGGGCGGGCGGACAAAACTACAGCCAGACTCATGATGTGTGTTTTTATCAAAATGTTGTATTTTTAATTGCATTTTAATTGGGAAACTTACAAACAATTATCACCACGTGAAAATGGCAAAACAGGATATGCGTGTGAGGATATTTATTAGACTTCACCTTTTAGATGACACGCTGGTCAAATCTGATTGTAGGCTACCTTGAAAAACTGGCCCATCAACTCATTCATTCAAGGTCATCACAGGGCTTTATGCTACACCCTAAAAAATATATTAGATGAAAATACAACCTTCTTACTATTGTCATATCTGTAAAGTAACACACCCGGTACTTTTCTCCATATGCTGTGGAAATGCTGTAGCCAGGTTTGGAGGATCAAGTCAACGCTGATCTCTGCGATTTGATCAAGATTCAGATGAATGATCAGATGAGATGAATGAACTCGTTGTTTACACAAGGAGGTTTAACAGCTGCCAAAGAATTGTTTAGATGAAGACATTTAGAGGCCATCGGGAGCGCTTGATACAATAACCAAGCGCATCTTTTTTTGCCTTTTTTTTTTACCCGGTCGCTCATGATACACCATCCTCCTCTTCTCTGGAAGACAACTCGATTGTCCACAAAGAATCGGGAACTCAAGTGTGTGTGTGTGTGTGTGTGTGTGTGTGTGTGTGTGTGTGTGTGTGTGTGTGTGTGTGTGTGTGTGTGTGTGTGTGTGTGTGAGAGAGAGAGAGAGAGAGAGAGAGAGATACAGAGAAAGAGAGGGAGAGACAGAGAGAGATACAGAGAGATCTGGACCACACACACAAAATCTGTTTCTTTCTGATGCCCTCTGGAGGTTCAACTCATCACTGTCTCTCAATAAATCCCATGATGAGGGGATGGGCGATCAAAAATCTGCAGTCCAAACACAAACAAAAAGGTTGCCCTGCCATAAAACAACCAAAACATGGCCAACAGACATTTTTTCTTTCAAATTAATGCAAAGCACTTATTGATCTTATATTGATTTTCAAGCGTTGAACAGGGTCGTTTACAACTCAGAACTTAAAGCAGTGGCTGACACTAGATGTTTGTTAGGATGTTGGGTTTTCTTTCCTTTTCATCATCAGTGTTGGGACCAGGTGAGAGAGGATATTTCCAGATTGGCTGTATTAATGGAATCAGAAATGTTAGATATGTGAGAGGATGATATTTGATATGGCATTGAAGGATAGAAGGTGTATAAAGTAAAGTAAATCCTTATTTCATGTGCCAAATCAATCAATCAATACACCGGGGTTGAGGTTTTCAGCAACTATGATTTAATTTGACTGACAGTGTTGATGGTGACTGACAGCAAAAGATAAACAGTATGATTAAGACATTAAGAAAAGACAAGATGATAATTTAATTTTTGCATATTTAAACCGTTCCTTCCCTACTCATCACTAACACATTGTCATCCACAGATCAAATAGCCTTAAAAGAACAATTACCTGGATTCCTTACAATAGAAAAGGAAAGAAACACCATATTTCTAATTTAACAGCAATATATTCAGAAGCAACTCTCTCAAATCTCCTATAGTCTTACACTAGAGCCAAAGCCCCACACACTGAATGCCGGGTGGAGCGGCTCTGTAAATGTAGTCTGAACTCTGTGCAGAAGGTGCATGCTGTCAGACACGCTGTAAAACTCAAGGGTCCCTGCCTTGTGATCCAGGTAGACCCCGATACGAGACGACCGCGGCACCGCTATGTCTGTGCTCTTGTTTTTGTGCACAAATGAGTATTTGGACTCTGAGCAGTACAGGCTCCAGGACTTGTCGTTCCAGCCCAGGCTGCATTCATTGCCATTGCCTTTGCGGCTGATCCCTCTGTAGGTAACGGCCACATCGGTCTCCGTTCCCCTCCAGTCCACCTCCCAGTAGCAGCGGCTCCCACTCAGGCTCTCCCTGCACAGCACCTGGGATGAGACAGAGGAGAGGATAAACTGAAGGCCCAAATAGTGCTTTACACATGCACAGTTATCCTGTCATTCCACATGTTAAATCCACAGTTGGTAGCATAAAAGGCTGCATAACGACACCTGCTGAGATATGACTCATATGCTACAACTGCAAAATCCCCTAGACACATTTATAAACTTAATTAGCCTATGTTATAATAAAATAACTTTAGCACTTTTCTAAAGCAAAGATTTACAAAGTGCTGCACAATCAAGATCAACAAAAGACACATGAACAAGTGTACAGAAGAAAATAATAGGAAAAATAGTGCAAGAAAAACAACATTACATAAACTTATCTTTATAAATGGGTCATAAGAAGTGATTTAAAAGACAACGCTGAGTCTGCCTGAGCTCCTCCAGGGGGGCATTTCAGAGAGCAGGTTCCCTGACAGTAAAGGCCAATGGGTCAACTCAACCCTCCACCTCTGTTCATGCAAACAGTAAGCAGCTCTCACCTGCTGCCAGTGGTCGAATCTGTCTGGGTGGTCAGGGTAGCTCTTGGGATCGCTCATCATCGTAGCTGTTCGGTTCCCATCGGAGAGGTAAAGATTGGGGTGGATGCTGTTGGAGTCCAAGGTCAACTGGCAGGAGTCTGGACAGTACAGAGCGATATAAACATCAATCCAAGCTCCTAAGTATACTTAATTAACACTCAAACACTCTTTGATGTCTTTTCTGTTGCCTTAAAGTGGGTCTTTGTTGTGCTTAGTTGTCATTTAGTAAATGTTTTCTAATTCAGTTTTATCTTTGCTTGTCATCTGGATTGTTTTTGTGTTTGTTTCTTTTGAAGTGAGATGTTTTTATAAGCCTCTACTAGTTTTTTTTTTTTTATCTCATAAGCCCAAGTCTGTATTTGTTTTTTCTTTTTTATCCGTGTCTTATCATTGTATTTTATCACCATGGTTTATCACTCCACTTCTTTGCTTTATCTCTGTGCACATAAATGAACGAAACTGTGTAAACCAAGTGTTTGTGAAGTAATGGACTTGACATGCATTTGCTACATTTACAGACAGAGGGAAACTAATACGTTAAAGAATGACTGAAAGTCAACCCAGTGAGTCCATATTGTGTAACTCCCAGAAATCAGCTTGCTGCACTGCTTTCCACTTTCCACAGGTGGGGGCAAAAGCAGCAACACCTTTATTTGTTTAGACGTTCCTGAACTGCAAGTTGTTTTTCACACATTTCACCAAACCTGTTCTGCAAGCAGCATACCTCTCTTAACACTAGTTTCAGTTGTTTCACCACAAGGTTTTGTCATCCCATTGTCAGGCATGGAAATGTTCCTAACCTATCAGCCCATGTCTACTTCTTTTCACATCAGGTTAGTACACAATTAACCTCTCTAGCCAGAATGTGAATGAGATTTAATGGAGACAATATGTCTACCAAATCACCCTGCCAGGCTGATGCAAAAAAGAAGTCAAAGTTCCAGTTCAATGCAAAGCAGGCTGGATCTACTGTTTGCTGTAAAAAGAAAGTGGACGGCTCACATTTCATGAAATCTTGTCTCGTCTTTGGCTCTTCCTTCATCACCGACTCTTTCCTTGTCTTTGGCTCTTCCTTTATCACCGACTCTTTCCTTGTCTTTGTCTCCAGTTCTTCAGTAATGTACACTTCCTTCACTATGAAGAGACAGACAAGGAAACCCATGACAGTGTATGTTTCATATAAACAACAGCCGCCTGAATAAATGACCATTCTAGAAAATAAATATCTTCTGCAGAGAGACATTGAATGCCACTTGACACAAAAACAAGATAAATTTGCCAACCTGCTGTAGAGATTTTGCTAATTTCTGTCTTGCTGACTTCCTCCACTTGTAATTTCAGAGCAGCGATGGCTCTCTTGGTGGCATCAAAGGAGTAGTAGGGGGCAACACTGACGTTGTTGAGGTCTTCGTACCCCGAGGGACCTGACAGAGACTGCCAGCTCTGTGGTAAAGAAATGACAGAGATGAAGACAGGGATGAAGGTGGATACTAGGTGGATATTAAATACGAGACACAATGCTTAATGCAGTATAACACCACACTGTTCATGTCTAAAAACTGTCTATTTCTGGTCTTGTCCATTGTCCTCAGCACAGTCAGGCTCACCTGTAGGAAGTGTATGTGATCGTCGGTGTGTGAGAGCTTCTCCAGGTCGGTGTGTTTCTTCCTCAGGAGTGTGATCTCCTCCTCCAAGCGGTCCAGTAGGATCTCGGCCCGGGTCACCGTGGTCTTCTCATGGGAGCGGACCATCTCCTTGACCTCGTTGTACTTCCTCTCTATGGAGCGCAGCAGCTCAGTGAAGATCCGCTCGTTCTCATCCAGGACCACCTGGGCCGAGTGCTGTTGGCATAGAAAGAAAGAGAGAGAAAGAGAAGGGAGAGAGAGTTTGCTTAAAGACAAATGGAAAGTAGTTTATTTTTCATTGTCTGAAGGATGGCCCACTTCTCTCTCTATTCCAATCAGAAAGTATCATGGCTTCATACTAGCCTTATAGCATTATACCTACTTTAAGTGATTCCACAGCTTGTCGGAGGTCCTGCCACTTTTTCACTCTTTGATCAATCCTGTGTTGAGATTTGTGGAGTGTGGTGCCAAGTTGTTTCTGTAGAAGAAGGAATAAACATCAAAGTTGCCTTCATCAATGGAAGATAACAGTGTGAAATTTTCAGCTGAACTACTAGCTGCATTCAAGTTACAATAAAGAACCTTTTAAATCCCTCACTGAGTATCTATGTGCTAGTTCTTTCTACTCACTTGCTTCTCGGTCCTCTCTGTTCCAGCAGGGACAGTGTCGTGGTGTTTGTGTTCATCCATCATGCAGAGAACACACACCGACGTCTCATCGGTGCGGCAGAACGCCTCCAGCAGCTTGTCATGCTGTGCACAGATCTTCTCCCTCATCTGGCCCGTGGCTTTGACCAGCTTGTGCTTCATCAGAGCAGGGTACTCGTAGTGAGACTGAAGGTGGGTCTCGCAGTAGGACGCCAGGCACAGCAGGCAAGACTTCACAGCCTTCTGCTTCCTCGTTGTGCAGAAGTCACACAGGACATCTCCATTTTTGGGCTGGAGCCTGGATTGGCTGCGGCTGGTGGAGCGACGAGATTTCTCCAAGCTGCTGTATCTGTCCAAGTCCAGAGTGCTGGGGTGGGACATTTTTACTTGGATAAAAAAGTGATGTCCGGCAGATAATCGTGTTAAAGTCCACAGGTGGTTAAGGTCAGCTAGAAGATTAAAAAAAAGTGTGATAAAATGTATTTACATCCACAGATAAATAAAAGACCCAAGGAAAACCAAAGCGAGCAGGTGTAGAGATGTGGCATCCACAGATACACAGAGAATATGAGTTCCAGAAGTTGACAGCTTCAGTGAAACTGTGTGACTGCAGCTGTGTGTGACAGAATGATAGTTATGTGGTGTACTCTCAAGGTAAAACCAGTATTCCTGGTTGGATGTTTAATAGGCAGAGGAGGGGTGGCACTACACATGCACTGCATGTGACAAAGAGGAGGGTTGAGACAAAAGAATGTACTATAGTATGGAAAATGAGAAACTACCAGTACCAAAAAAGGAGCTCTTATTTGTATGTTTCAAAATGAATTAATCGCCACAGCAAAAAAATGTTTTGCACATGAACTATGAAGTATTACAGAGACATTTCTTGTTATTCAGTAAGAAATAAGAACCAAAATTATTTCAAATCCATAAAGGCCCTCAGTATAAAGCCCACTTTGTATGTGCAGATGGATATGATGATGTATTTGATTTTCAGTATGTCATCATAAAACAACAGAACTAATAAAAAAATAAAAATCCCCAACTGAAATGAGTCCACAAGTACTGTATGGTTATATTGACAGTTTATTGAGGTTGGTTAGTTTATATACAAGTAGGTCTGATAAGAAATGTGTGTAATGCCAGTGTCATTAATCGTTTAAGAGTTGCACATTACACTTTTACATATTTACATATCTCACTTTTACAACACACAATGATGCTATGCACTGTTCTAATTAAGTCTAGAGACAGGAGGTCCTCATGTCCAGTTGTACCTCCACTTGAGGCACTTTGAGATGAAGAAGTTCACCATCTGCAACATGAGCTGGCTGTGTGATGTTTGCCAAGTTCCAAGTGTCACTTATCAGTTACATATTCCCTCTAGATGATTACTTGTTTCATTTCATTTTGAAATCCATACCACCTCTCACCTCTGAGCGGTGCTATATCCAAGATAAAGGGGGTTGCCAAATTAATCCATATTACTGTATGGATGTTCATATAATCTTATATCTTGCTAAATGTGTATTTTTCACTTTGAACTTACTCGCACTGTTATAAGGAATTACCTCCACTTTGTTATCTTGGTCTCATAATCACATTTGCTTTATCTATATCTTTTGAATTGTGCCAACCCAAGTCTCACTGAGATCACTGGGAATACCACCAGGGCATTCACTATTACTGGCAATGGTAGAACAGGGTCCTCTTGTGGGAGTAACATATTATTACAGGAAACAAGTAGGCTATACCCCTCTCTCTTGTCTCTCTCCCTCAAATCTATACACTGTGCACTGTGCACCAAAATGCCCTTGTGTAGGCTACATGAAGAGTTCCTTCCAAAGTCAGACATCTACTGTGTGAAAAAGAGACACCTCTTACAACCTGATTGATAGCACAAACTTTAAATTAATTACAACACTTTATAAATTCTGGTATGTAAAATGTCCTTGGTTCACAAAACTCTTTTATAGACTGGATCCTCTATATTTCATAGTTATTGAATGATGGACTTCAAATAATATTTTGTTTTGTTTTATAATGTATATTTTACCAGAATAGACTCTTACCAGAGATATTTGAAAGATTTACTTACTACTTACTTACTACTGGTATTCTGTTTCAAATACTAAGCAAGCACAACCCTGCTTAGCTTCCAGGATTTAATAAAATCAGGGGTGAATGTCCTGTATAGCTCAAAGACCATGCCAGATTCAATAGATTGATTCCCACAGGATCCACCTATCCACCACAGACATGTCTGCCCTACAGCTGGTTGATAAATCCATTCTGCTCTCAACTATGACCAGCTACAAAGAATATGCTCTTGCAATATTTCTAGATTAATTAAAACCTTTGTAGGATGCTGTTAATCATTACATTCTAACTTGCATATTATCTCACTACAGTTTTTGTGGACAAATAGATGGATTCATCCTCTCATTCTCTAATCTACATGCAACAACTGGTTGCTGCAAATAGATGGACATCAGATGGTGTCCTGCAGGGCTCCATTCTTGGGTCCTTGGTGTTCCTGTTCTACATGAATGCATTTTTATCAGTGATTCCTCCTTTATTTGCTGATGACATCTACTTGATCGAAGCATATAAAACTTATAGCTTAAGCAAGCCAAGTTTAATTAGCCAAGTTTCATTAACCAGATTCCTGTGAAAAAAAATACTAAAATACATAATTTACTGGGAAAAAAACATAATTTACTGGGAAAAAACATATTCACCTTACCATACTACAGAATTTGTAGTATAACTATCAAAATCAGCAAATTGTAATGCGTTTTAACACTATTAGTTGACATTTGATGTTTACCATTACATCATAATATTGCGCAGACTTCCACATTTGCTACCAATCTCAAGATCCATACATTAGGCTATAGAAAATATTTGAGACGTTCAGCAGCCGGACTGATATTTCAGCACCACTCAACTGTCAATTAAATGTTCTATCCATATTCGTTACACTGTACATATTGGTACAGAATCTCTTCCATTGACCTGAAAAGTTCACTTTTAATTGAGAGTTAATTCCTGTAATAACAGACAGTTAACCTTCCCAGATTATGGAGTATGCTACTGTCTGTTTAGATTTGGGGCCTCTCTGCTGATAAACACTGTTTGGAGCTTTCCTTCAGTATGTCAAAACATTTTCTCAACACTCATTCTCTTCATAAACTAAACTCATTTGAAACTGTACCCCTCTTTTTGCAGCGACTCCAGGGCTATAGGGGGCGGTAGCGGTTGCCGTAATAGTTAAATGACAATGATTACTTTCGCTAAAGTGCGTCGGTAGCTCCAACGTTGGCGCCAGATGAGCTGTGGCGCCAGCTACACAGAAAGGGAGAGAGAGAGGAAGACACACCAGTTTGACGAGGCGCAGACAGACGAGCTTGCAAGCCCTTTTCAACCCGGAGTTTGAAGCATATAAACGGCTTTTTTCGTCAACAATCAAAAAGTACTAGTCCTGAAAGGTGGGTGTATGGTTGCACGCATGCACAAATTTGTTAACTTATAACAATCGGAATCTTTATTCCTCATAAATTATTTCATCGTTCAAAATCAACTTACATTAACGTTAAAGTAGCAACGTTGAGGCAGAACGAGCCAACTTTATGTGCTACCGTATCAATTTTACTGAATATACTCTTAATCGGCATAGTTAATATTAACCAACGTTAGGATTGTGTATTTTCAGTTTCCAGTTTTGATAGTAACTTTGTATACGGTGATAATGGAAAAATACAGGCCCAGACTCACTCTGGTATGCTCTGTTGGAAAAAACCAACAGCACAGCGACACACGGGAATAGGAAAAGATTTCAGTCTGAATTCCAGTAAATATAATTTTGAGACATATGTTGGGTGTTGAATTGCCTCCCCGTCTCTCTGGAAACAACATCCAGTTTATCTTTGCGAAACCAGAGTTAACATGGTCGGATGGGCGGTTTAAGAAAGCTTCCGCTCCAGTGTTTTAGAAGCCACAAGCTAGTACTAGGAGAGGAGGCTTGATAGCTTTGCTAGCGGGCTGGGTTAGCTGGCTTGTTAGCTTGGCATCGTGGCTAGGTAGCCAACACGCTAATGTTGTAGCTGCCTAGCTGTTAGCATGAGCAAGGCCGCCATTGAAGTCGTATGTGCTGGTTGTGGGATGCTGCCGCATTAAAGGAGGGCTTTGGATTTGTAGCCAAGTTACCTCATGCTCTCTCATTCGGGAATCAAATAAGTTGACGTAAGAACTGACTGTTTGTTGCTATTCTATTTGGTTCATACATCTCAAAATGTATTACTGTGCATGTTCTTTGTCTTGTATTGATTCTTATGTAAGTAAATGGTTGTCTTTCCCGGGCTTTTCCCCCAACACTTGTCGCCCTCGCGTTAGCCATCTTTGTTTCAGCTAGCGAACACCAGATTGTAACTGCTGTGTGTTGCAGTTAGCTTGCTAGTTATTTGGCCCATAAAATCAACCTTTGGGGTTGATTCTGTTTTAACAAGGGCGTTAGATTGGTTATGTGACACTGTATACACGTTTGGCCAAATCTTGGGCGTTTTTGTTCGGGGCCAACTCGAGTTCAATGTTTTTTGAAGGGCGGAAGCTAACGTTAGCTAGCGGCAGCCATCTTAGGCGAGCATGTAATCTTGGCTAGCTGGAAGTGCTGGTGTGGCACAACAAGATGGCCTGTTAATACTGCGCACAAGGAGAATTTCCGCGTTGGTGATTATATCATAAATGTACCGACTTGCTCAAGTCTGATCTATATATTATGTTTACTTGTACGAAATGTACTATTTTCTTTATAATGACTACTATTACTCGCTTGTTGCTCGCTATGAAGCTAGTTAGCGGGCTAAATCAGCAAACGCATTAGCTGCTAACACAATGCTGTTTTGTCGTTAACCAGTTTCCCCCGACCATAGCCAGCTAACTAGCGGCTATGATGGCTATTTGTAGCTGTTACGGTAGGCTAGCTATCAACAGTTGAATATTTAACCATTGACTGAATCTTACTTTTTAATTAATGCTACACCTTCCAGATATTAAAATAACAAACCATGAAATGCACAAATAAGCCATTTTGTATGCCAGTCATGCGCTGGCGTGTGTTTTCACATTAGAATTGGGACTTGAGCATGATGTGGTCCACTCTGATTTTATCAATTGTGTTAGCTAGTCGAGTGAAGCTTATCGTAAGTGCTAAGTTAGCTAGCAAAGCGACCACTTAGCCTGCTAAGTTGTATAGCAAGCCAGCTATTAGTGGTCATGGAAAATACACTTTTATATTATGTCATGGCTCATGACTTAATTCAGAGGGCACTATGTACCCCGTGTGACCACGAAAATCACTCCGTTTCCTTGTTATGGTTTCTTCGTGCGCACGGACCAACCCAATCAATTTGCGTGTTTTGTGGATGAGCACGATTTAATAACAGTGTGTGCACGACAGAGTCACTACCTATAGGCCGGACTAAATAGACATATCTATCATATTAACATGTTGACTACCACCATAATAGTTTTGTATTAACCAAAACACACGTTGCTTTCCTTCAACCCCTGCATTGCAACTGGCAGTTTGTTATGCCTCCAATGGGGTGCTTCTTTTGACTTACCCAGGTTGGGCATGTCTGACCTGGGGGATAGGGAGGAGTAGCACTGCTACTTATCCAGGGGAGTAGGTGGGAGACCTCTTTGTTGAGCCAAATATATTTTTATTTTTTATTTTAATAATGGTCGGTAGGTGGGAGACCTCTTTGTTGAGCCAACCATATTCTTTTATTTATTTAATTAAAGGTCTGAGCATATCAAACTAACTCATGTACATACGTCTATAGCCTGCAAGCACAATGTTAGGTCTTCAGTTCGAAATTAATTGTTTGTTACCATAATACCTTTGTCTTCCAGGAAGGCCATAATTGGGTTCTAATGACATTTTTGTATTGTTTATCCATATCATCATTCTGAGGAGTCACTTGCCCCTTGCCATGTCATTGTGCCACTCTGCATTCACCCATGTTTTCACTCATGCCACCCTTATTCACCCTCCCTTGTGGCATTGGCTCCAAACTGCTGTTGATCGATAGGGGCCTGACTATTTAACTTTATATTACTAAATGTGGGCTATTAGCAAGTCCATTTTGTGTTTGTGGCGAGGTGTATATGTGAAACCTGGTAGCCTATAAAGCATGCAAAGAAGCTGTTGAGCACTGTCTCTTAAAGTAAAACATTTTGAGGAAAGCATAACCTTTGTGGCTTGTGACCTTCCTCAGGAATGCTGTTGTAAATAGTGGGAAAATATCTTGTGTATATATACTGTACATACAATTGTTCTTGACCCTTGACACATGATTGAAAACCACTCCATTATTATTTTAATTATTTTTCTCTCTATTTTCCTCCCTTGCAGGTCTGCTCTCTGACCAAGGGACCAGCGCTGCGTGAAAAAAAGACAGAGCTCTTTACCCCCGATTCCCTCTAAAGTCACCGCCCGGCAGGAAAACGGAGGTCGTTGGGCTGGAGTGTGTTCTCATGGCCGAGTCAGAGACTGAGTGTGACACCTCCGGCCTTGACACACTTGGGTCGGAGTGTGTCATAGCCCACAGCCAGGTCGACCTTCACTATGGTGCAGAAACGGAGATCATGACAGAAGAAAAACGTGGATTAGAGCTGGAGATCCATGGCTCAGACTTAGCCAAGATCCAGGGACTGGGGCCAGAGCTGGGAGCTGTAGCCTGTGTAGATGCAATTGTAGCAGAGACGGACCATGATTACATCAAGGTGGAACACGCTGAGATGCACTGCTTCACAGGGGCAGAGATCAAGACCGCACCAAGTGAGGCTCTGCTGGGAGAGGTACTGCTAAAGACGGAAAGTGAGCATGTGGTGAAAGTGGAGTCTGATCACGGCGGGGAGCTGACAGTGGAGTCTGAGAATGGTGTCATCATACATGAGGCCCATGGCCTGCAGTGCAACGAGTGCGGGGAGATTTTTGGCAGCATAGCCGATCTCCACCAACACTTTGAGATTCACAAGGACCTCAATCCTTACATATGTGTCCACTGTGGCGAGAGCTTCGCTGTGGAGGCCAGCCTCAAGCAGCACATGAAGATCCACATGAAAGAAAAGCCCTATGTCCCCACCGGAGTTGAGATGGTGGGCAAAGGTGTTATTGACGCCTTCAACCTCAAGTCTCATCAGATGATCCACTTGCCAGAGAAACCCCACAGGTGCTCAGAATGTGGCAAGAGCTTTGCAGCTGCCATCACCCTAAGAGAACATATGAAGATGCATTCAGAGGACAAGCCCTACAAATGCACCCAGTGCAGGAAGAGCTTCATCCGCAGAAGGCATCTGAAAAAGCATCAGGAGGTCCATGCACGCGAGAAGCCCTATACCTGCGGGCAATGTGGCAAAGGCTTTGCTACAGCTTCCAACCTAAAGCAGCACCAGAAGACCCACGCTGCGGCGATGGGGGACAAGCCCCACCGGTGCACACAGTGCGGAAAGTGCTTTGCGGCTGCTGCCACACTGAGGGAGCATCAGAGGATTCACTCGGGTGAGAAGCCGTACAAATGCAACCAGTGCAGGAAGAGTTTTGTCCGTAAGCGCCATCTGAAGAAGCACCAGCAGGTCCATGCTGGAGGGAAGCCCTACACCTGCACCCAGTGCGGCAAGGGCTTCAACCACTCCTCTTCTCTCTCTCGCCACCACAAGGCCCACTTGCAGAACCCTGTGTATCCCTCCCCTCAGTCTGGGAAGACCTTCCCCTATGGCGGTCCGATGAAGCAGAGGATCCACCAGCAGGGAGACAAGCCCTACATGTGCCACCACTGTGACAAGGGCTTCAATCATTCCTCCTCCCTGTCCCGGCACCAAAGAGTCCACTCCGAGGGAAAGAGTTACACCTGCCCTCACTGTGGAAAGGTATTCAATCACTCCTCCTCCCTCTCTAGGCATCAGAGAGTTCACTTGGAGAATAAACAGCAGCAGCCACAACAGCAGCAGCAGCCGCAGCAGTACAGCCCCATGCCCTCGGGGAAGGGATTCCCGAACACCACCATCCTAAAACAGCGCATCCTGTCTGGTGATAAACCGTACAGGTGCTCCCAGTGTGGAAAAGGCTTTAACCATTCATCCTCCCTCTCCAGGCATCATAGGATCCATGTAGATCATTGAGCCCCCTTTACCACACTCCCACCCTATCCCACTCAAGCGCACACACACCCCTGCGCCCCCCTCTGTTTCTGTTCTACCAATGGTCCCATCCTTGATATAGCCACAGGAAATATCAGGCCAACTCCCATAGAGAAGAGTCAGGTCAGGTCAGCACATTGCTATGTTTAAGTGGAGCAGTTTAATATGAATGGACAGTGACACACAAGTCTTTATTCAAAAGGAAAAGACTTGGCCTGAAGGACTGTGTAACCTATAATTCAGAGCTGTACCCAGGACTTTCTGCTCAGTTTGAAGAGGTTGTGATAATAGATGTGAAGGAGCCTCTATTCTTGTTTGTGATTGTGCTTAACTTGCTCCAGGACCTCTTTTGAACACTTTTAAAGAAAAAAAATGTGATTTGATAATCTACATGATAAAATTGTTACCTGGGGAAAAAACGATGCTTCCCCTTCTGGTTAGTCTTTTTGATAGCAGAATTGAGTTAATGTACCTTCAGGCAGGCAATTGTGCTTCTCAGCTGTAACTTTATTCATGACGTGTAGCAGTCTAGGCTACCAACGCAATTGGTGAACGAGAAAAGTTATTTTGTCTTGATTTAAATAAATTAGCCGTTTCTTTTCACCCTCACAATCCACGTGAAGCAGACAAAGAAATCCTATGTAAATATTTAATGATTTTCTTTTTTATATATATGTATAGGTGACTAGTGTGCTGTTATGTTCCAGAAGATGACATTTTTGATAGTAAGATCCACTTTGTCTCCACCTTTATTTCCTTTATGACTTTTATTTGTTTTGTTTTAAGTGTTGGAGATACCAGGAAATGTTGCAGGTGCTCTCGTGCAGGCTGTTAATCTTGGGTTTGGGCTCCATCAGACACGAGCCATCTTCTATATTTATCAGGTTATGTTTTTGGTATGTCTACGAGGGGTTAGCACTGCTGAACAGACTGTACAGAGAGCAATACTGGCTGAGACCCTAATTCTATTGAGATGCAATTTAGTCATAAGAAAATGCATAATAGAAAATAAACATACTGGGTAGCATATTACAAGATGACCTGTGTCCTAATTATTTACTGTGCGTTTTCCTCTGTACTCCAGCACCAAATGTACATTACTGAAATGCAATGACACACTTTCTTTATTGCTTTGGAGACTAATTCAATTACCTGTGTATAGAATATAGGTAACTCTTACTCATAAAGATCTACAAACTCACAATGTGGTCAAGCAGATCGATTGTGTATACTAAAAAGAAGACTACAGGAGAAAAGCTTGCTTTTACAGAACTTTCAGATTTTTCCGAATTCCATTGGATTGCGCTCTATTTACTGTTCTGTGTAAAATATCTTTTACAAACTGATGTATTTTTTTAGATATGGCTTGGGTTATATGAAAGGGAATGAGAGATATACTGTTTTTATGGGAGTGAACATGGTGAGCAATATTTTCTTTTCATTTTATTTGGATAACAATTGTGCTTCAAACTGTAGCATAGGTTTCTTCCTTGTGTTAGATAGGTGCCTTATTGCATGCTATGTAGAAATGTATGCCGAGCTGTTATTTGAAAAAAGAAGAAAAAAAAAGTTAGGGTTTTCAGGAGTCTTTTGTTCTTACTCATACTAACTTACCCTACATTTTAATTTGATGTCACTGATACCTATTACTTTTTTTGCTTTTATGTATATTACCATGTGTTTACACTGTTACGACCATATTGTCTTTAATTTTTTTTCCCCCGTTTTTGTCAATGGCCTCAATGTAGAGAGAAAAAAGTAACAATGTAACTGATCCATATAGGCTTCTCTTTTAAGGGCAAACCCTGAAACATCTCTTCCCAATTTCTGAGTGGCACATATATGGTTAAATAAAGGTTGTTGACTCTCTTGTGGTGTTCTGTACGTTGTATAAGGCAGATCACATGATCTTAATGGTAAATTACTAGGATTTTCTGTGGTATAATTTGGGGAAAAGCAGTAAGCCATACAGCTAGATGGCAGTCTTGCTCAGAAACAATTATTTGCGGACTGCTGTTGTCATCCGGAAGACCCATAATTGTTTAGGTCCTGGGCAATGGCACATGACTGTTGGTGTCTGGTTTTGACACTAGATGCTGTATCACTTTGTGATACTGGTTTATTTTGCTGCACTATTAAGTACTTCATTTTTATAATTGATAAAGCAACATTTTGGGAACTTCAGCATATTGGGTTTCTCTCACACATCTGCATTTTTCAACAAGTCCACATGGTGTCGCTCTTTACCTTGTATAAAAAATGTAATATGGCAGCAGCCGTACCAATTCAATAGGGAGAAACTAGATGTAGAGCAGGTATTGCACTTCAGTGTTTGAGATCTAGGTTAATATTCTGATCCTTTCTACAACTCAAACAGTTGAGTCTTACACTGAAATCTCAACACTGAAAGAAACACCAGACCAGTCTAGTTGTTGGAACAGCCAAGCTCAATTCAAACCATGGGAAAAGCTCTTGGGAATGGCCTGCGAACGGTGTAAAAACATCAACGTAATGTCAGCAAGCTGCCTCCCCCACACACTACATTGGCTTGCATTCCTCCACAACTACAGGTCTGACCTCAGTTCCCAGTTGGTGGGCACTCAAGGTTGGGATCTCTCACTGTCAGTAACCTCCAAAAACACCCAGGGCTTATCAACCTTCTGGGTGCAGAGCAATGTCTGGTTTGCATCACTAATGTTTTCACTGAATTAACTGCACTGTCATTGCGAGTGCTTGGCTAGAACTGAGATACTCTGTGTTGTATGTTCCTTTATGAGGAATTAACTCATGACAGGAAAGACACATTGGTTGACATACACCGATTTATTTGTGGTAAATCGCTACAGGAAAAGAGACAAAAAACAAATGGTGGGACGAATGTTGTTATTGTCATGGAACTTTTCAACCCATGTGGAATGTAGAGAGAGAAAAAAACTCACTATCACAGTCACTGTACAAACAGTTACATAACACAAGCTGTCAGTAAACCATGCATTTAACAGCACATATACCACGTAGTCCATGAATGGATACATCCTAGGATACTCCACTACAAAAGTGTTATTTACAACAAAGAAAAAAAATATACATCTGTACACAGACCTCTATTATAATAGGTATTGAGATCTGGAGATAAGCACCTAAGTATAACCCACTGGATATATTTCAGACCGTAAACAGTTGCATAGTATTGGAGATTCTCAGACTTGGTTTTGGCCTCTCATATTGAGCTGTGTCAGGAGATTTCTAGGGTCCAACACAAAGCTCCAGCAGGGGACTCAGGCCTGCTATACGTTCATGACGGGGGTGAGCTGCAGCAGTGAGCTCTGTGGTCTTATGGCACTGCTCTTGGAATGCAGTTTCTCCAAGTTCTGTAGGAAACCTCTTCTCTTGAGACCCTCCAGAATCACAGTGTTGTTGGAGGCCAGACTGACACGGGTCCTATAGGGAAAAAAGGGGGCACAAGAGGTTGATGTATTCCATAAATACGCCATTTGAACAAGGTGACATGTTCATGCACTCATGCACTCCATCTACCCACCTACATACACTGGGTACGCAGCAAGTTCAATGTTAAAAAAAGAAGTCTTTTCTTCCTCTTTCATTATAACATGAGGATATAAGTGCTGCAGAGTAATTATACTAATTATCAAAATGACTCCCTTCTGTCCAAATACTGGATGCTGTAATTGGCCACAAGGTGTTTGTTCAGCTTTATTGCCATTTACATTAAAGGGAAAAACAGACTCTGGAGTAGGGTCAACCACAGACATCTAACCCAGAGGTTAACTAACCTCAATATGGTGCTTATTTTGCCTGTCTCTAAAGCTCCTCCAGAATGTAGTGTGATAGTCGATCTGATTGTTCAATGGGCTGGGTTACAGCAGAAGCTTGAGATAGGACATGAGCCTAAAGTGTGAAGACTAGTTAAACACTGGCCTAGAGACTTCATTGGTGGTGGACCTTCTTTTTTCTCTTCACAAATAAAACCTTTTAGTCAGTCTCAGTCTGCCAACATTTCAGTCAGTTAAATGAGTTTAACACGATGTCACCACTGCTCTAAAACTGAGCTATAATTAGAGAAAAACGCAGTATTGAAGTTATTATAGTTAATATGAATAGCTGTAGTGAGAACCACTCACCGAGGGGAATCTATACCACTGTCTCCTGTGATGCTCTGGCTCTCTCCTTCCCCTGTTTCCACAATCTCTCCCCCTCTGGCTCCACTGGGCATGCTCAGACTGGCACTGTGAGTCTGAGGGACTCCCCTGTCACTGAGGGTCTCAAATCCCCCCTCCTCCACTTCCTCCACCTCACAACCCCAGTGAGCAGATTCACCATCACCTTCATCAATGGACTTTCGGAGGGTCTCAGTGTCCGATTCCATCTCACTAGTCTGGCAGTAGTCAAAGATACTGCTGTCTGCAACCTCAGGGGTTTCTAGACAGTCGAAATTAAGGCTGGCCTCCCGTCTTTCCCCCTGGAGCAATGTTCCTTGCCTGGGGCTGGGCTCGCTCTGGGCCCCTGGTGATCTAGTCCTCTGATGGTGATGGTGGGGTCTCCAGCTGGTCTCCCCAAGTCTGGTGGGGCTAAGAGAGTTTTCCCTCTGGGTGGTAACAGGAATGATCTCTTTGTAAGTGCTGTCCCTGTCATCTTGTATGGAGTTGACTTGTGGGTGGTGAGAGCGGGAATTATGATAGTGGCTGTGGGGGTCTTGGTATTGCAAATCAGATTCATGGTCATGGTAAACCAACTGGGGGTCATGGTAGTGGGCTCTTGTTTGGTAGGCCATTGCAGCTTCTATAATCTCCTCCTCATTCAGACACAAGGAGCTACAGGCATCCTCATCTTGTTCATCTGCTCTCTGGTAGAGCCTGTGGTCATCTTCTATGAAGCCATCAGTGTCTGTCATTAAGACGCTGCTGTCAGCTGTCAGCTCCAGTCTCTCTTCATGGCCTGTGGCCCTTTGCTCTCTACTACTGACAATGATGCTGGCTCCTGTCCCTGGTTGTTCTTGGTTGGCTGTGGTGCTACAGGCCTGCTGGTGTGGAGAGAGCCGATCAGGCCTCTGAATATCATCCCCTTGTGTGTTGGAGCGTCTGAGGGAGTGTTTCCGCTGTAGAGAGGACTTAGGCCACGCCAGAGCTGGATTGTACAAGTGGTTTATGGCTGGATCATAGGGATGGGTAGGGAGAATGGAGTCAGTTTCAGTGTATGATTGAATGTTAGGGAGGTCATCCTCTGTAGTCTGGCCCATTTGGTGCATGTGGTCTGTTACGCTCCTGTACTCCGCCTCCGGTAAAGGCCTGCGTTTGCCTTCTCTCTCCCAGGGTTCCCTGCTGTTTCCCTCCCTCTGGTGTCGGACCTTGTCATCTATCCTCAGGGTACTACTCTCAGGGTAGGCTGAGCTGTAGTCTGATGGCAGCTCTCTGTTGAGTTTCATGTCTGGTTGCAGCAGATGATCAGCAGTAAAGCTGCTCTCATTGACACAGTCATACCTGTCCTCAGATGTACGGGATTTCCCTGTATGCTCCGCATCTGCTACAATACCTTTGGCCCGATGCGGGTCCCATGATTTGGAGCGGTGACCTGCTCGTTCCTTCTTCCCTGGTGCTGAAGTCTTGCCCTCCTTCACCTCTCGCCTCCTATGCTCTCTGTTGGTGGCAGCGGTCACGGTGGCGGTAACTGTGGTCTCAGCAGGCTCTTTGATTGGTTGAGTTTGAAATGGGTTGTCAATGCGTTTCTTATAAAGACATTTTCCCTCCACACCTCCAGCCTCCTCCAGGTACTCATCAACAGGGATTTCCATTCTGAGCCGAGAGGGGATCAGGTCCTCCTCCTCTGGGTAGTCATCCCCACATATGGGGGCCTTATTCTTAATCCTCTCCTTTTCCCTATCCCTCTGCTTCTCCTTGGAGGAGTGGGCTCTCCTCTTGCTGCGAGAGGCCTTGGGGGCCGATCTCCTCCCTGCCCCTGCCCTGGAGGAGTGATGGTGCCTGGGTTTGGAGAAAGTCAGGATCTCGGTTGACATTCCCTTGTCTACTCCCCTATCGTCCTTATCCAGACCCCTGTCCAACACCTTGTCTATCCCCCTCTCCCCTCTCTCCTCCAGCTTCTTCATAAGGACTGTATGGCGTGTCAAGTTGTCCACAGTGAGTTCAGGGTTGATGCGTTTGATGATGGCATGCTCCAGGTCACGAGGCAAGTTATTGAGGTCATCCTCATCCCTTACTGGCCACTCTTCCGGAGGGAACTGGCCTGAAAATGATGCATACTCCTTCTTTGGCTTTTCTTTTTTCCCTCCATTCCTCCGGAACAGACTGAGACCAAATTTCCTTCCTGGTTTGTTGTCTTTTTCCTTGCGGCTAGTGGCGTTAGTGGTGGCTGTGGTTTTGCTGACCTCGCTGGCCTGGTAGTCTGCTGCTGTGGAGGTGGACTGATGCTGTACTGTGGGTTTGTGATCTAACGGTCGGGGCCACTTCAAGCTCTTGCCTGTGCATTCACTTATGGATACTGAGACAGAATGCTGGTCTGGGACAGTGGAGGGAGGGACAGTGGCAGTTACGGTAGTGGTGGTGACGTTAGTGGATGTTTGGAGAGGGGCAAAGCAGCTGCAAGACTTGCAGTGGGCCACTAGGGGTGTCTGAGTGTTCTCCATGCAGGCCTCATTGCTCAAAAGGTAGGTGATGGGAGGAGGTGAGGGAGGGTCGTCGCCTGAACCTGAGGTCCACCAGCTCTTCTCTCGGACCACACTGTTGGTGATAAAGTAGGTCTGTGGCGTGACAATGAAATAGCCCTCTCCTGTGTGGTAAATCTTACGCTCCTTGATCAGATTGCCTAGAGCATTGTACAGGATGTCCTGAGTCGGGATGGTCATCCCTGAGAGAAAGAGAACAGAGAAAGAGAAAAGGGTGATTAGCAGAAGAGTGAGAGGAAAAACTCTGGTTAAAGATCCCAACAAGATTATCACAGTGGAATAATACTGGTTACGTGACAAGAAACAAGAAGGGTTTGCAACAGCTGCTTGCCTTGTCCTGCACAGACAGGCAATGTTTTATAGGTTACCTGGATGGGCTTTGCTCATGTGGTTGACAAGTGCTTCCTGGTTGACGGTGATGTGGGAGGAGTTCATATCTGAGATGACGGAGCACAGCACCTCAGCCAGCGGGATGAACTGGGACTGGGGGACAGGGGACATCTGCACTGGGGACAGATCACCTGAAACACACACACACACACACACACACACATTACTGGGTGAAACAGGTGGGCCTGCTGTAGTACACACAAACACACCTGGGTTAGAGAGGTCTCTCTCTGACTTGTCCTGCCAGTGCAAACAACTCAAAGAACTGAAGTTGACATTCCTTTTCTAGCCACCTTCTAAATCATGACCAAGGTGGTCTATTTATGTGAGTTATGTGAACCATGCCTGACTGCTATTGAAATTCCATCTATACTGGGACAGACCACAGAATTCCATTACTCCCACAGAAATTACCACAGGTCTGCCTGCTGGGCAGATCAGATATCCTGCCCCCCCATATCTTAAGGCTCTACTGGTCTAGGAGGTGCCCTTAGACAAACATGTTGTAGAAAGTGAGGGAGAATGAGAAATAGATAGACAGAGATTCTTGGAAACACTCGGTCTCTGTAAAAACAGTATGAAACTCATTCTATGTACGCACACCCCACATCAAAATACCACCAATCAGACAGACTCAAAGCTTTGACAGCATTCCAGTGACATACAAACAAACTCTGGGAGCCCATCAGACAGAAGCCACAGGGCTTTGAAATAAAAAAACGAGCTGCTTTCAAAACACACCAGACATTTTAGAGACATTTTATCTCAGCACCAAAGACAATCAACTGCAACTGAGTCTCAGTGATTTAGCTGCCTCGGGCAAATAGTGTTTTTATGGGCTAGTTTTAATGCTCTGTTTCATACCAAGTGCAAAGCCTACAATGAAGGGGTGGGGTGAGGGTGTATGTGTGTGTGTGTGTGTGTGTGTGTGTGTGTGTGTGTGTGTGTGTGTGTGTGTGTGTGTGTGTGGTGGGGTGGTGGGGTATCGCAGTGCCATAAAGACCCCACCACACCCCAAGATAAGGATGGGACATCAAGACTGAATGTGAACTTTGAGACAGTTTTATCTGAATAATTGGTTACCTCACTGTGTGACAAGAGATTCACAAACCAGATTGTCTCTAATTTTGTCAACCTGTTATCTTGTTCAGAAACAAGAGGCAACTGGGACACATTTTCAGACATTATCAGTCTGTGTAGGGGTATGTTGTCTCACAGGCTCTGTTTTATTTAAAAACATTTACACTTTTTTGTCCATAGATAAGTATGACTTATTTGCCATTTAACATTTTTTTCCCACAAGGTTAGGCAACTGCAAAGCAACAGCTGGCCACTGGGTTGCTTTCCCCTGCACCATTTTGCTTCCCCAGTTCAACTAAGCTTAATTCTTGGAAGGATGGAAGCAAAATGGCTACGGAAATGACCAGAGGGCAGCTCTGTCTGTGAGGGCTGCTATGCAGGGGAAATGGAAAATGTTTGCATAGCTACTGTAGCCCTTAGCCCTTAACTGTTTTTTAAAGGTCTGTATGATTTACTGATATACAGTATATACAGTGTATATATATCACCAGAGCCACCAAGAACTGTTTCTTGGGTGAATTCTCTGCAGAAATATACCCATAGTGAAGGCACCAAAACAAACCAGGCCTGGTCCCAGTGCTGATGAATGATTAGCATCTGGGCTGGGCTAAGACAAACTCCCCAGTCTCCTTTTAAGATGGCTCAACTACAATGAATATCAACTGCAGACACAAGGGCATGAACATGACCTTACTCACAGGACTGGAAAATTGGTTTTAGTTAATCAGCTACAGCTCATTAATGCAAGGTGCATAGTTGGTGGATTTAGGGATAAGCAATGAGATGTGATACTGATGTAAAAAAAAAAACGAAAAGATGTGCTTACTCGTGCTGTACCTGTATTTTATTTATTGACCTGAATTTAATAGCCCACAGATTAAAAAAATTGAGTTGAATGACAAACAGAAAAAACAAAATGGTGTCAAATCATCAAGCAAAACCTGTATTCAGATATAAACTTCATAATGTTGTCATAGCACCACAGAGATTGGCATTATTGCATTATTGGCAGTTATTGCAGGGCATTATCCAATACTGTTGGCAGTCTTTGGTGCACCCTGTAAAAATGCCAGTCACATGAAATGCAAATCAGTCATGTGGTTAGGGGAGATTTAATTTCTTTTTGTTATTGATTGATTGATTTCCCCATGTGCCTTGAGGTTTTCAGTTGTGCTGACAACAATGCTCCATGAATAAATGTGTGAATTCAGGCTTAAGCTCAAACATGTGGCGTGTGTGACTGTGGGTGATTCACCCGTCAACCCCAGGGCATTCAGTGAAAACACTGCCAAGCTCACACTCCCATTAAAGTAAACATTTACAACCCTCACACTTGAACCACTTATGTCCAAGACAGGGAAAATAAACGACTAATCAAATAGCTGCCATGGTAGAGCATGGTATAGCGCACACACACACACACACACACACACACACACACTGATGCACCCACATAGACACAGGCAAGACTACTAAATAATAACTTTACTTTTCCAGTGTTGCACACACAGAACAGTTGCCACCAATGAAGAAGAATTCAACATGTCATTATGTATTAACTATATAGAACAGCCTTTAATCAAGAGACAGATTTCCTTTCTGCAATTTATGAATCATTCTGTGTTTTTAGAAAAGAAACGCACAGCCTTTGAGGTGAACATGTCTTATCTAGAGTGAGGAATATCTCAAGTGAAGTTATTTAACCTACACAAACATCAATTATCAGTAAACTGTAAGCTCAATTAAAGCTCCTAAGGCTCGGAGGCAGGGGTCTTTCTTTGTAAACCTGATCCTGTGACACAGCGAGGCATTGTAGAAAACATCTGCCTTCCCCAGCAGTGACAGAAGACGTTAATCTGACTAAACCTCAGAGCGGATATCTCAATAGCAGTCTCCCTCGGCATTGAATTAGTGCTGCTGCCTTTGCTCTCCATTGTTGTTAACTTCCTATAGGAATGCCTGCCAGGCTGTCCGCATAGCAACCGCCCCCGACTATTGTCAACACCCAACAGACGAGAAAGGTCAGCAAGTATATGATAGGGTCAGAGGGAGGAAAGAATTCTGAAAAATAAATAAAACTAATGTAGTAATCACAGAGAATCAACCAGCTAACGGAAAAACCTCCTTTGAAATGACTTTCCAGTCCTCGTTGCATAGAGGCAACTTTGGTAGATGGAAGCAACATCCTCTCTACACGCTACATTACTGGCCACGTCCTGCTTGTAAGCAGGACATCCTGTCTGAGACCTGTTATCACTTGTACTCTTAAGAGAGTTGAAAAGAGAAATAGGTTAGAGGAAGAGCATGTTTCCCATATGCGATTTAATTCAGGTCTCTTAGCAGCACCCACCTTGCGGAGGGTAAAAAGGAGAAAGAGAAGAGAGTGAGACAATTCAGGTGTTTGGCAGAGGACAAAAACATGTCCAAAGCAGTTTATTTGTGAAGAAACCCAGGTGGGAAAAAGTTGGTGTAATGGAAGGATGGGCCAGGCAGAGGATTAGTGTTTATTGAGTCTAACATTAGCAGGCGTGACCGTCGGGGAGGTTCACTGTGGTAACCGTCTTCTCTCCAGGGGGAGCGGACCTCTGTGTTCCTGTAATCTAAGACTGGGCCGTGGACATTACACCCTTTGTCATACACAGCATGAATACCCTGCTGGATGCCATGGCAACAGAACCCAGTGCCACAAGGAAGAGGGGGGGAAACAGCAGCTAGAGAGTCAAACAGGAGACGAGGCTTCTGTCGAGGCAAGTTAGGCATAGAATGGTGGTTCTTCACTTTTTTGGCTAGTGACCCCTTAAAAGGAAGCGATGCCTACTTGTGACCCCCCCATCACAGGCTGCAACAGTTCAACTAAAGAATGATTTTCCATTATCAGGTTGTTTCATTTGATTAGGCCTAGAAGAAAAAAGCAAAAATTAGAGAAAAATCTGAAAAAATCGACATAATACATTTGTATCGCAGAAATATGTTTTTTTCTTATCCCATAAATCATCTTGTGATCCCCCAAAATAATCTTGCGACCTCCTGGGTGGTGCCGACCCCCAGGTTGAGAACCACTAAGGTAAAGGAGACTGATTGATGATTTTTTTTGTCACAGGGAACCAATTCTATATAACCAGCCTGAAGCTTTACTGTCATAGCACTGATCATATCACTGAAATGAAGAAGTGACACAGCCTGCACTATTTTCTCTTCCAGCTAGAGCTAAAAACAGTTACATCTTGTCATGTCATGAGCCCTCCCTGCGAATAAACAGCTGCTTATGGCTGAAAATGAAAAATGATTGAAATCATACTCCTCAGATTGTGGAGAAGATTGACAGAAAGCTTCTCTCCTCTCGAGACACACAGATCTTTTCGGCTGCTGACACTGATCAATGCCACATGTATTCACATGGCTGTGTGGTTAACGGGCCTCAGAGCCGCATGAGTCCCATTTCATACGTGATTGCATTACCTCCAGTCTCTTGGAGGGGAATATTAACACGCCACACTCTTGCACATACAGCACAGACAGTACATCTTCCATACGCTTCAGTGCAGTGGCAGTAAAAGTCTGTCTGTATAGATTTAATCTGAAAGTGATGCCATCTTCAAGTGATCTTTTCTAGGGGGATGGAGGGGCAAAATGCTGCCAAAGTGCAGCAGCTTGACTGATACAAAGAGACATTTTCAGTCGTGTGGCAACACAAACCCAAACACTGTTTCTACGCAGTGTTTCTCAGGACAACTGGCATCTCCTCAGTGCCTAGAGGGGAGGGACAATATGTCACTCTAACATTTGGCAGGTGAAGACTGGAGGTACCTGTTAATCTTTACAACTCACCTTGGTAACAGCATACAACACACTCTGTTTCCGTACTCTTGAAACAGTCCAATTTATGAGCCAAGGTTTGGCTTTGATCACCAATACACACACGCACACGCGTGCACACACACACACACACACACACACACACACACTCAGAAGCAGACAGAAGCACAGAACTAAGCTATATCCCTCATGCTGTTATATAATTTTACATTTACATTTTAAGCATTTAAGCTGACATTTTATCTTAGAATAGAGTAGCCTACAACAGTAGAATAAACCTCAATTCCAAGACCATAATCATAACATGCAACCAGTAGTAAGTGCAAAGGTCAGAGCCACAGCACCCTGACAATATTCCTGAGGCCCTACAATGATTGTGTAAGAGAAAGCTGCTAGGAAAAGAGTAAAAGTAAGATCTAAGGAGAGCGGTGGAAGGGAGTTTTTGCGACCAGCCCAAGCAGGTCTGCTGGGCACGAAGATGTCAGACATTTTGAAACTTGCATGAGCCGAATGTCATCAGTTATTCTCAAAACGCTAATAGTGCATTCAGAATAAATTTTTTGTTGTTGAAAATTCACTTACAGCTATATAGGTCTGCTGGCTTGTTAGCCTTCTAGTGGTAATTTACCATAGAGGTTAGCAACTAACTAGCTTGATTTAATTATGACTGACACTAGCTGCTAGAAGTGAGGTTGTAAACAAATATGTCAGAATAAATATAGACATATACTTAGCTGTAAAGCATTATTGCCATACACCAATAACGTTCTATGTTTTTTTCCTTTCATCTCTGGACTGATGAGGAGCATTCTGGCTCCTATATGCAGTATATCAGCGCTATATAAGTGCAGATAAGTAGAATACATAAAATGTAGCCAAAATATCTAAGGTTTTAAAGGTGTCACATGTTGTATTTTGTGTTTCTCAAAATTAAGACCACATTTCCCATAAAATTAAGACCACATTTCCACAAAAAGGGTGTTGCTACTTCAACGTGTTTGTTTTGAAAAGCAAGAATGATAAAAGCCAATAACACCCCAATATGCATTTCTGCGTAGTAAGCTATCGTGCCAGTAGGATACAAAATAAAGCTGTGTATCATGCAAAACGATTCCTGATTTGTGCCGTGAAGTAATCTCCCTTTGTGTCATAAAACAATACAAACAAAAAATCCTGCAAAATCTGACATGATGGTGCAGTGTAACTTTTCTTTCTAGTTTTGCTGTGGGAGAGGGGATGTGATGCAGTGTAGAGAAGGTGACATGAGGGACTTGATTTTTCAGCTTACGATGGAGGATGGGAAGTGATCCTGCTCCAGCGGGAAGCTCAATCATAGATCCACAGATTCAGATAGACAGGATATCCACCATATTCAGGTCTTGTTGAGGAACAGCAAATAAGAAATAAAGAGAGCTGTGATAGAATCTAGTCCTTGACCTTCCACCTCCACGCTATCGCAGGTAAGATCTAATTGAAACATCAGGCTTGTTCCCACAATCCTTCACTCTGTGACCTCTCTGGAAGCACACACACACACACACACATATTGACACACACACACACACACCCACACCCACACACACACACACACACACACACACCCCTCCTTATCTCATCTCTATCGTCTAATCTTTTAGGCTCCAGTAAGCAAACAGGCTAATCTTCTCTCTCCCTCATTAAGGACACACTGCATGGCATTCAACATGAACTTGAGGTCGGCCCAAACTGCAGAAACCCCCCCTGTCTCCCACCGACTCAGACCCTGTGAAGGACACGCTTCAGTGGATCTGCAGGCTATAAGTGGAAGATCTAAGTTAAGTCTCTGGTAGGACAATGTCAAACATTCACACAGTCAGATTCAGTGTAATGGGAAGAGATGTCAGCTGTAATTTATGTTGCCACACCCTCCCAGTCCCACCACTATTTCCCTTTGTTTTGGTCCTCTAGCTTCTGGACCAGCAGGCGTCCAAGACACGCCCTTGCCTTCTTACATATATATATATATATATATATATATGTGTGTGTGTGTGTGTGTGTGTCTGTGTGTGTGTGTGTGTGCATGACACTTTAAACGTCTTTTACAAGTCGTGTCTTTCACTAACACACAGATGTGGGCTCTGCAGTAAAGTGGACCAATAAACCGAGTGAAAAGATCCCTTCACAGAGCAATCACCGTCCCAACAACCAAACCCAAAACAGTGGAACAACACTGGTAAACACTGATGTGCAGCACAGCCCTTTCCTGCCATTTCCCTTTGAAATCACTTGGAATTAAACAAAGCCTTGATCTAGTACTAACTTGTGTGATAATTATCTGTCATTGGATGTGTAAGAAACATTGTCAGTGGGGTTCATTTGTGACCTGGTGAGGTGTTTTCAACATGAATGCCACCAACCCATTTAAAAACACAATGTGCAAAATGAAACACTGAACCACTGACTACTTTATGATTTAACAGCTTTATTGATTGGTGACAGTAAAAATCAGCATTCCCGCCCCCTAACTTGGAGACATTAGATAAATATTTAATCTGAAACTTCGACGTTTCACTATCTCAGAGCGTTCTCAGTGTTAATATTAAGTGAAGGCTTGAAATGGGAGGCAAAGAGCAAAATTCAGACTGTGCCCTCATTGTAATCACTGTTTGAGGAAATGGGTTTGTTGGCAAAGAGACATGGTTTGTGCTATGCTAACTCAGACTACCCAGATTCATTCAGGGGATTTCTTTTTGCATGGACTAAATTAGATATATTTCAGCAGGATATGAATCTGACATTTAAATGCTAGACATAGTGAGATGAACCTCATTATTCAGCAGAGGAATAGAAAAAAGGCAGAGAGAATAATCAAATTGTCTGTTTTTCATCCAAACTTTTTTGGATGTCACTCTTATAATGTTATTACTTAGTGAAGAGGATTCATGAGCTAAAACAGGGACACAGGCAGGCTTTGTGTTGACTTGCATCACCATAGAGACCTTTACTGTGGGAGTGCCTTGTCCCATGCAAAGAATAAGAAGAAACAGCACAACAAGGTTCGAAATCTAGCATGGACATCAGCTACAGCTTTGAGACTCAGTTTGTCATGCAAAGCCCTTGCCATACAAACAATCAACATGAGTTGGCTAGTAAGCATAAACAGGCTGGGACTAAAGTGACATTCACATAGCCTAAAACATGTACACTGAATGTAAGAAATATTACAAACACTTACTCTTTTCATGAAGCACACTGATAAGATGAATGCAGGTAAAAGCCATTATCCCTTATTGATTTCCCTTATTAAATCTATACCAATCACAAAGGAAGAGATGTTGATAAAGAGAAGCGGACAAGTTAGAGAAGGATTTTTAAGCTTTGAGATAATTGAGATGTGGATTGTGCAAAGGGGGCTGCAACTAAATATCAGGAAGATGTCCCTAATATTTTGTACTTTCAATGTACACTCATACATAGTTGATCAGTCTTTTCCTCAAAATCCCTGCTGCTGCAATGATAACGTAATTAAATTATGCTTACTATGCAGTTCACAATAAGAGCTATTTGCAAAGAGATCTAGTTCATGTTGAGTCAGTAACAATTAACTGACCTGACTCTAAACTACTGTACAAAAACCTGTTATCATAGATCATGGGAAGTAGGAAACACAGCTGACCAGGTGTTTGACTGGAGAGCAGTAATAATGTGGAGGAGGACAGGCTGTATTTTCTGTGTAACATGATACCAACACTACATGTGGTGCCAGCAGGCAGGACTTAAAGCAAAACTCTGGCCTATTCTGACCTGGACTCTTTTCCCCCATCTTTTTCCAATGCAAACAACTGATTCTGATCAAAACCTATTGCTTCATGATTTGGGTGCTTTTGCGGTTGTTTTTGGAGGGTTCATTGGCCCTATAGGACTGTATTGGAGAGCTGTGCACCCAGCCAAACAAGACTTAAGTAGCTCTACAGTGAAACAATTCACAAGGTTTGGGTCAGAATTGTGCAATATGATGAATAATGATGGGAAAATGGAGTCCAAAGTGATGAAAATGGACGACATTATGCTTTAAGGGTCAAGATTAACACAAGCAGTCTTGCCAATAGATTTTAGTTTGCTAAAGATCCAGACATCCCAGTTCTCTTCTCAACTACTGTGGTTTTATCTTTTATGGTATAAAACATTTTGGCTATGTGGGGTAAATAAGGTTGTACGGATTAGAGAAATTGTGGTGAAGCTTTTCGCTCTTGTAGTGACTCACTGGACTTAGACGTAGGAAGATGGCTTTAGCTTCACAAGCATCCCTTCTAGAGGATGTTTAGGAGGTCCAGGTGTTCTCAGCACACTCCACCCAAGTGTCTTTTCTCTGCTGACACGCCACCACCAAAACACACACTCGCACACATACAGACACACAATCTGAGAGAGTGAACATGCTTTCCAGCAGCTCCACACCCCTTAATCAAGAGTGATGGCAGTCATTGGGCGCAGATGAAACCCATTTCCTCCTGTTTAACCCAGCTTGAGCTGCACCAGATCCCTGTGTTTGTTATCCCAGTATTTGGAACAGAGCGCCGGTCCACGTCTGCCACATGAACCAAAGCTTTCTAATGTCCTACAACTGGTCAGCGCTCCACTCTGTCCATGGTCCTTGAAAGTATTTTTCATTGACGTAATGCAATAACACAGCGCTTTGCTATCGCAGAGCCGGTGTTAGCGTACCACTGCTTTTATCAATGCTAAGTGAAGCAAAGAAAACATCCTGTCAGGAAACTGAAGAGTAATAGTAATACCAAATTTAATGCAATATTGTCTCACCTCTGTGTCGACCCGCTCGCCTGACCGGAGAGCGAATAAAGACAAATCCCAGGAGGGAAGTGCAAGCGGCTGCTGACAGGGTGTATAAGCCGAGGGATACAGAGGAACCTCCTCATCTGTTATTGTTGGCACCGCTCCACCGCTATGGGTGAGCTCAATATTTGGGTCGATAAAGGGGTCGGCTCGGCTGATTCACATTGGGGGTGAGCTTCCTGCTCGATGGGAAAGGATGTAGCTAACAAATGATGTGCTGAGAGGCATGCACATGCACACAGTCTCTCACACATGTACAGGCGCTGTGAAGGGTCATGTTTGAGAATGGAGGTCAAGGTTTCTTCAAATCCGGGCCTTATATAATAAACAATCTGCTGCAAGCCCCGAATCACCAGGAAACAGCATACAAGACACAACAGATAGCGTGCAGACACACACCCTGGGCCCACAGCCAATGAGGTACAAAGACATAATAAGATTGAAGCTTGTGTAATAAGAGTGTAGCCTAATTACCCAATACCAACATCTTGTCATATAGCAATTGATTTATGGGTAAACAGTAATATACTTGAGGCAATTTAATAGTTCCACTAGGCTGCACATAAATCACAGAGGCTGTTCCGCTATTGGCTGAGTAATATCAAAACTTTTTATGTTACAATTGAATTAAAATCCAGTCGCTTGTTTGTTTAGGCTAAATTAAATTAGGGGTCCTCTGGTCTAGCGAACTTACGATGAAGTCGGACACAGGAGCCTCCGCACTGCTGGATCCTGGCAGATTTAGTATATGGTTTCCTCCAAAAACATTCCGCTGGTGTTTTTGTGAGACGTACGAGATTGGACCCGCTGCTGTCATAACACTGACTCTTAGTGGCTTTGAGCTTGACAAATAGCAGCATATAGTTTGGGTTCAGATGTGTAACACCTTAATGTCATACTACCAGTGCCAAGGGAGCTGGAGAGGAATATCTTTAAGGAATATAGTTTGAGAGCAGCGAGGCTGGTAGATGGTAGATGTACCACAGAGCTGTTGTACTAGAGTAAAGCAGAGTGAAGCAGACCGCATGCCACACACAAAGGTATGGTGTTTCCTCTAATCAAACTAACCAGACATGCAACCTCTATCCCCTAATGAGTGTGTGTGTGTGTGTGTGTGTGTGTGTGTGTGTGTGTGTGTGTTCTTTACCAAACAGTGAGGCTTCTTCTGTGCTTCTGTGCATCAGGACTTCCTCAGTGACACACAGCGTGAGTGAGGAACACCTGGATATTATCCTGCATTGATGTGGGCTGCTCTGTCCACCTCGCCAAAAAAACCCCTCTGAAGCTTAGTGACCCCAAGGGGGCTAGTTAGCAAAGAGGTTGTAACCTTTGACCTTTGCTGCTTAGCCAGGACAGGGTGGGCCGTTTAACCCCGGTAAGGCCCGGCAAGGGGGTGTCATGGTTAATAAGCTAACATCTGGAAGAGTTATGACCATTAGCAGAGAGCTTGGAGACTTTGACAAAATACCCTCATGAAAGGAGACACCCCTTGTGTAAAAATACAACACTTTCAAGTGAAAAGTAAAGAGCAAAAATAAGGCGCTTGGAGCCGGGGCTCAGGAAATGATCTCAAGAGTAAATGAAGCATTTCAGGAATGCTTCACCACCTTACGGTATGGTGAGTTAAATGAAACATACCATTTAAAAAGGAAACTTGGCCTAAAAAGTGCAGCATAGCAGTGCATTAGTTCCCCAAGAATATACAAAAGGAGACCTATGTCTTCTAATGGCAAATGAAGAGCTTTCCATGGCGAAAGCGAGAGGCCCGTCCGGGGGATTCATTCAGTCACGTTCATGTCCAAAAGCCTGTCCAGCCCTTCAAGACAAGGGCAGTTACAGAGGTTGATTGTGGGGAGGATACAGGACACCTCATTACACCACTGGCTAACTCTGTATAAATGTTTTAGCTCGTGGATCCATGCTCGTCCTGCAGCAGAAACAATACTGAGGCTCTAAATAATGAAGGAGCAGCTAACAGTCATTATGAAGCCTCTGGTTTCAACAGGAGAGCATTACAACAACCTAGATGGTCCTTCCATAAGAATCTCTTTTGAGCCTTTACTAAAACACTGGTGATGAGGCACCAGGCTCTGCAACAAGGATGTTGACTCACTATACTGTGGTGTTATTCTGTAAAGAACTGCTCAAGAGGAAAAGACAAGATAACTTTAGACCATGGGAAAGAGAATAAGAATGAGAAGAGAAACACCCGACAGACATTTGTGACTTGAAGCGGAGAGGTCAACCCCAGTACCAGCGGGGCCCATTCCCACAAGGATAACAACGAAGCCTGTTCATACTAACGCCTCACCCTGCTCTGTTTACCTCCCCCTAACCTCACCACAATCCCCTTCCTCCATCGACCCCCACCTCCCACAAACCTCCTCCTGCTCTGCATAGCCCCCTCTTCAGAAGAGGCCCAGAGGTGGCTGGCGGCCCGCAGAACACTCTGTCTTCGCTCAGCCCATTAGCACTGATAACCGGACAAGAAGAATGAGGAATCAGCGTGATAAATCACCGTGACCTAGTCTCTTTGTCCGCATATTTTGTTTTGTCATCTCTCTCTCACCAACACTGTTAACTAAAACCCACACCTGGTTAGTTTTAGGTCAGCGTCTCCTAATCTGTGTCCCTTCACTGAAAAAACTTAAGTCAGTAAAGTCACTTTCCAACTTTATTCTGACCTGAGGAAGGAAATTGGCCTGCTTTAAATTCACCGTGGCCCATAACTCATAACATTTCCAATTTCCAGCTGACGTCTTTATATCAGGACAATGTCAAGGCCTTTTTGTCCACTGATATCCCGCTACGAGTCTGTCTCCCGTAGTCCTTCACTGGCCATGAAATGGAGGGACATTAATCCTGCGGGGCCGGGCGATAGAAAGCGACTGCGGCCGGCAGCCAGTTGAGCGGTGATTCACTGCTGACCGATTCTCAGCGAGAAGGCAGTAAACCAGGCTGACAACCTGCCGGGGCTGATTTCCATACAAATTGCCGTGGTGTGAGGCGGCAAATTTGTTAAAGGGAGGAGAAGGAGGTGACATGTCCGCAGACGTGTGTTTGCTTACAGGGCTCTGGTGTTAAGAGGACAGGTTTGCCCAGTGAGAGGCCGTGCCTGATGAGTCTGTTGTGGTGTCAATGCCTGCCTTGCATTTTGACTATGAGCTCATGTATGTTCGTGATACCGTACATGGTAATAGGCTAATCATCGCCTTTGCCCCATATGGTGTTTGTTTGCGTGTGGGTGAGCATTTGTGCTGAGTTGAGGCTTAGGGCCAGAAACATACTGTCTCACAGCAGGACGGCGTGTCAGTCTCCCCCTCCCCCTCGCTCCATCCCCTCCCGGGTCTCCCCCTGTGTGGTCTTTTCCTCTCCCTCACATTCCTCGCCTGTACGCTCCTTCTCCTTGCACTGCTCAATCTGGCAGAGCCGACAGGCTGATACTAAGTCAGCAGGTAGACAGAGGCAAGGGCAAGCATCCAGGCAAAATAACGTACAGACAAAGACAGGCAGATGAATGGAAAGGCAGGGCAGCTGGACCAAATGGCAACTCAGAGCCAATGTTTGTTGCCGGGACACTGTTTCAATAAGCAACGACCAAAAGGAACCAACTTTCATCTTAACAATTAGAAAAGATGTGTGTGTGTGATGCAGCAATGCTAACAATCTCGCATCATGCAATTTTAAAATTTAATTTTGCAGTTTTATGGGATAATTGTGTAGATTTGAGTGGGAATGTGGTGCTTTGTGGCAGAAACGCAAAATTATTTTAATGCTTCCCACATATCTATTTCCCTTAACTGGCTGTTTAGTGTCTTTGCTCTATAAAGTAAGGCTAAAAATGTGAATAACCTGCTGTATCCTCCTAAGAGTACTATCATTAGGTCTAACATCCACACAGAGCTGTCATTTTCTCCAGCAGCCGGTGCTGTCAGGCATTTACAGCCCATGAGATCATGCTATAGGAAGCTGTATGAAGGTTTCCATTCATTGTTTCTCTGTTGCTATATGCTGCCTCAAAACACAGACACATTTGGAGAGGGAGAGAGAGAGAGAGAGAAAGCAATTAGAAGTAATTACATGGTATACAGAGGTTTGTTAACAAGCATTGGTAAACACACAACTGTGTCAACAACAGAAGAGAGACAGGTTTGGGGGAAGCCAGGCTGATGGGACATCATCTCTCAGCCTGTGACAGAGTGAGTCACAAACATAACAGTATTGGTGACATGGGCAGTTCTTCAGCCCTCTCCAACAACTTACAGCTGGTGACTCTATGCACTGCTTATTAGGCACTGCAGCTAAATGTGGGACCAGAGGGTGAGCTGGAGTAAAGAAACCTCCTTTAAAAATGATGTCACTTTTGTGAATGGTGTCTTTTTGCAAGAATAGAATATGAAGGAAAAAATGTAAATGCTGTCATGCTGGATGTCACATAAGGTAATTATTTCAGAGACAAAAGTGGAGCAACAGTTGCCAGTTGTATGCCTGTACACACACATTAACAAGATGATGCATGTCTGACTATTTCATGAGAGACAAATACATTATCACAATTTGTTTTTGTGGATCAACTTTCACACTGAAAATGGCACTGTTAAATTGTAGGATAAGGAAGACATATAAGAAATGCAGGCCTATTGACGTCAAATTTGACAAAAATCAAATACCTAGTATTGAGGGGGAAAACACAGAAGAGGAGGGCTATTTACTCCACAGGGCGTTTAACCACACTGTCAGCTCTCATGTCCGATGTTTTTAAAGCTTTATTGCTTTAACACATTTCTCTCTGAGCTGTAAAGTACACAAACGCTGCTTCTCGCGTGCCCCTACAATTTGCCCTGACGAAAGATTACATTAGTTTACCTATAGGGACTTTAATTATGTCTGGTACTCAGGGGTAAGGTCACCTCTTCATGGTACTTTATGGTATTTTCTATCTCTTATGGTATCACTATAATATTCCTATAGGAACTTATAGATTTTATGTTTATTTGTATATATTTGTATCTTCTAAAATTCATTATTGGATGACTATAGGCTTAGTTGTTTCTTGTTCAGGAGCGTGTGGAGAGGCATATTACATACATTAATGGTAACATACAGTATAAACACACTGATGACGGCTAATTGACAGGACTAACGTTACATACCAACAGCTTTGATGACAAATCCTTTGGGTGACCTCAGCGCCCTGCGCATCCATGCTTCCCTCAGCACCTCCAAGTTGTTCGCGTTTCCTTGAACGAAAAGCACCAAATTTTCCATCCATCCCTGAAAGTAGACCTCGGCTACAGCCTTCACGAGCCTTTTATTCCAAAAACTTCGCAGGTTTTGCGCTTTGAAGTCCGCAAAAATCTCCTGGCCGCTCGCGGTGGCGGCGTCGGCGTCGGCGGTGAGTTTTTCTCCACCGGCGCGCAAACTCTCCTCTTCCTTGCCGAAGACCAGAGCAAGCGACGCGGCGGAGAGTTGGACGACCCGCTGTTGGTGAGACATTTCTACCACGAGAAACGAGCGTGCATGCTAGAAACGACGTACCGCGAAGATGCTCCTCTGAAAACACAGCTCTCCCCTCTGAAAAAATCCCGATAAACGTGGGGATTTGCCACGCATTCCCCCGGTGTCCGTCAGCGTCCTGCAGTGTGTGGAGCGGAGGACGACAGGACGTCTGACTGGTTTCTCTCGGCTTCCAGGGAAACAGTGACGGTGGCAGAGAAGAGGAGGGCTCAGCCTGCCGGGACACACAGGTAGACCTCCCAGTTCTCACAGGTGTGTGTTGTATGGAACCAGACAGACAGGTGCCGTTACTATAATTATTATGTATTTGCATTTCATTCCAAACGGAGAAAGCCTAATAATGTGATATCTGTTTTATTGATCTCCATAGGGAATGCTCTCTTTGCTTGTTTCCCTCCTGGAAGGTCAGAGGTTTGGGACAACAGTGACAGCCTACCTGCAGCTGGTAGGGATTCAGTGCCTTGCTCAAGGACACTTCAGCAAGGCAGATGCATGCAGGCCACTCTGCCACCCCCAAATATGCCTTGTAGAATGAAATCAAAGCACATTTTGTGTGTGCATGTTAGGATATTTCCTGTTTTGTGTTTTTATGTGTTGTTTGTTTGCTATTTTTATTGACAGCTATTGGGATAATCATGTGCCATGAAAAAAACTTGGTCAATCTCATCAAACAAACAATGTTGTTTCTTAAAAGATGTTGTGGAGATAAAATACACAGAGTATTTTTATATCCAGCAAAATAGCCTGCAACACAAGCACAAACGTTGTTCAGCCCTAATAAGCAATAAGGGAAGGTCTGGAGTCAGACCAGCAACATGGATGCCTTGTAAAACACTTGGTTCCTGTTCAGGGGTTTTTATATAGATGACTTGCCATCAGAGGAGACCTTAGTTGATGGAGGTGCCAACAAAGCTTGAAAGCAACCTTTGTTGAGGGATTTAGTATTGATCCATATAAGAACCGCTTCTTTCCATTACTAGACTCCTCGTGGCAAGTTGGTTCCCACAGCTACATCGTTTGACACAAAGACGCCTTGGGGCCAAACGGTTTGTGTGGTAAACAGGGATCTGATGAGAGTAAATGTATTCATTTGGATTGTGTTAACATGAGAGAAACTTGAAATATTACATTTCAGAGCAGTGACACAGTGAGAGAAATGTTGGTTCAATAACAGTTTGGGAGCCTCTGCCACAAGGAACATATTGCTGCTAAAATGAGAACCATTCCCGCCTGAGCTCTGAAGAGAGGCAGCCCATTAGGCCGTGCTTTTACTGACACTTTAACAGGCCGCCTCAGAAGCACAGACAGACAGACACCTCATATATCACAGTCTCAGAAAGCCCGTGGCTTTGGTTTCAGGAGCACTCAGGCCCTGGAGAGGGGGGCCACCCTGCCTCAGTGTGGTATTAGGCCCGGTGCGGGAACAGGATATTGCGCTTCCTCTGTACATGAAAAGAATACATCACCTTCGTCTACACAGGATGAATTATGTGCAGTCTCTCTGCTGGGAAGCAGAGTTGAGGAGAGTGGGGTGAAGTTTGAAGGCAAAGGCAAGGACTTGAGTCGCAGATATTTTGTGTGGTGTTATAGAGTTGAAGAGTTTTAATTAGGAAAAAAACAGCATATTGTGGTCACATTTTAAAGCAAATTACAAATGACATCACCTTCCTTTTTGGCTTCTTTATGTTTGCAAATTTTACTTCAGTTAATATATGATGATTCATAGCCATCTACATCCACTGATGATTGAAATCATGGTATTACACACACAAAAAAAGATTCATAGCCCTGTTTGCATTATGTGATGCTGTTTGCATTGCATGGAATTCTGTAGGAATTTCCCCATTGTTTGATAGTGTTAACTTCCTCTAGATAAAAACAGACTTTGTTGGCACACATGTTGTTACATCTGTTGGGACAATGGGACTCGACCTGCCCGCCCGAATCATGTTTAAAATCTGAGGGCTCTTTCTTCCAAATGTTTAGTCTGCCGGTGGAACTGATTATCATGAAGCAAAGTTCACCAACTTACCATAATTATATGAAATACTGCACTCTGGCCCCCTGATTTTCAATTAGCATGCATGTCTCTCTCTCTCTGGGAATTGAAGCAATTTAAAGGTCGTATCAGGTGTCTCTCAAGGATGAATGACCACGACGTGATCATACTGTATATTTTAAATAACATAATGTCAGTGAACCACAATGTTGAACCAAAAGTCTGAGCCTCTACATACATGCCAAAACATCTGTTACTGCTACAGAGTCTTGGCTCTTGGGACATATTCTGACTAAAAAGCCCCCAGAAGGCTTCACCTATACCTCCCTGCCAAGAATAAATATGACCCAAATCATCCTTAAATCCCACCAGGATTCCTGCACATGAGGCCACTCCACTGGATACTGAGGCAATATATATACATATAGACTCAGCATCGGTCTTACAACCTTTGTGGAGGGTGTGCCCCCTCTTTGTTGATGTTACCGGCTTAGGATGGCACTAAGGAATGTGGATTTCCTTAGTGGAGAAAGGAAAAGGCAAGGGTCAGCGCTGCATCATATTGTGAGGTCAGGGGGATCATTAGAGGGTCGGGTATAGGCTATTTATTCACTGACCTGTCAATAAGCTCATGCAAGCAGGATACATATAAGGATATAGCCATCTGAGAGAACTAATGAGACTGCATAGGCAGCATAGGCCGCTGTAGTAACCGTGTCCGCATATTTCAGCTAACAAAGTTAAATGGAAACGCTGTATGTTATCACCACGCCTATTTACTTGCCTAAATCCTTCCAGAGGATGTTTAAGAAACATGAGGATGGGCTCCCTGTGGGGAGCGCTGACTCTAATCTTGTTACAGCAGATGGAGAAAGCTGGAGGATGGTAGACTCACAAAATGCCCTAACAAACATCTAGGTGAAATTCAGCCAAGCGAGCTGAATTCCTAATCAGATGCCGTGCAAATATAGTTGATTTGACACCAAAGTTATTTCTTTCCACGATCAAAATTGATACTATTCCTTCATCAATCATGCTTAGTTCAAATCTTTTTTTTATTCATGCTTTTAAGACTTTCAATCTATGTGCATGAGAGAACATGTCTCAGCATCAATCGTACTCTTTTTACGATTTCATTATTTCAGCACCCTGCCATTGCAGCCAAGATCAAAGGAGGAGCGGACTGGTTTGTGTTCAATCTCAACAGTGTGTATTGACATTTAAGACAGTAACAGATGCATGCCTGAGTGCTTTAGAGCAGAAATCAATGCGCTTCCTAACTCAAACCTGCAGGAGACGTTCATTTCACAGAGTGAATGGGCAGCCAGACAAGCATAATGAGAGTGGTTTTTGCCATAAAACGTGATTGCTAAAGTCAGAACTGTAATTGAGTCATCTTGTTTTAATAACTCTAGGACAGAGAGGGTATCCAACAAAGCACTTAGTCCCCAGAGGAATAATATTGCTTTTACATTTTTAGCTTTTTAAAGACATTTCTGCCTTATTTGATTATGCAATAAAGAGAGAGAGAAATGGAAAGTTAGTTTTTGTACTATAGCACTGTTTACTGTACATATATACTATGGGCTGAGAAGGTGGTGAGTGAGCTGCAGGCTGGTTTACACCCACATCCTCTCAGAGACACACACACACACACACACACACACGCACAAAGGCCCTCTGGACATGCTGAAGATCACAGCCATGTGAGAGATGTCTACAGCTGCACTTTGAGGCTGTGTGAGAGTGCGAGCGGGTCGGGGATTTAGTCTTCCCTTTCTTCCAGCAGCAGTGTGCATTGTGGCAGCCCCATCCATACACACACTGTCGAGTTCACAGGTGCAACCTACTCTCATCAAACACTGACCTCCATAAAGCCATAACAGTTACTGTCTGTTACCAAGAGGCTCTCTGTGTTCCCAGGTGATGCGTTTCTCATGGCTCAACTTAGTGGGTCAACAGACACTACAGAAACAGAAGGCTGGTTTAGGCTTATTCATTTAATGTGCCTACAGTATGTCCACATCTAAACTCATTCTTGGAGCCATGAAACCATAGTCAAAGCAACATTTTTCCTATTATTTTTTGGCATTGCTACCCTTTTTGGGGGGATTTTACATTTAAAGAGTGACAGGTAACATAGGTGGAAGGTGGCATGCAATACAGATGGAGAGATGGAATCAAACCCACAGCAAATGTAATCATTTTGTAAGACCCATATTATCTTTGTTTTCAAGGATCTTGAAATATACAATGTATTAGGAACATCTTCCTGATATTGTCTTGCAGCCAATCCACATCTCAGTTGTCTCAAAGCTTAAAAATCCTATCTATCTACATCTCCTCCTTTGTGATTGGTGTAGATTAAATAAGGGAAATCAATAAGTGATAATGGTTTTTACCTGGATTCAGCTCATCAGTGTGCTTTTCGAAAGAGCAAGTGTCCCTAATATTTTGTACATTCAGTACATGTGCACAAGGTTCTTGGCAATGGACCCGCTTTCTAAATTCGCCTGAAGTCGGACGTCATTGAACTGATTGGCCAACTTTAGCAAGATGAAGGCTGATTCTGGTCTGTGATGTGTCACCTGTCACCGAATTAACATCCAGACAGCCACACTAAATGTATTAAACCGGGATCTGAATGGCCAGAGCTTTGAACTGAAGAAGCAGAGCCTGAAAGCTGCTATGGTAATGTGACATCAAAGACATGTGCAGCATATGAGCTTCATTAGTTGAGCACACCGCCAGCAGACGGAAGAAAAAAAATGCTTACTGTTATTGAGTCAGAGGAGGATCCATGAAATAACACATGCCCATGACCTTGTAATAACACGCACGCACACACACACACACGCACTCACACACAGAGGACACCCTTGTTAGGAAGAGTACGCTCCCACCGTTCTCGGCGACCCCTCCAAGGTGACCCGGAGCATGCAGGAAATGCCTCACGGTGACTTCCTGGCCTGATTCAGAGCGTTTTGCATTTCAATGAGGAAGAAGGGCAGGAAAGAGAGCTGAAGGACGGAGGGAGAAGGAGGGAGAGGCAGTTTGTCAAAGACAGCAGCCGTCAAGTGGGTTGCAGATGCTTGTTCTAACATATCTTTAGTGGCATATTAAAGGACTACACTGACTTTTTGGGAGTTTGGCCCGTTGGCACCTTACCCAAGATGTGACGAGAGGGTTGGCACCAAAATCATCTCTGTGCCTCCAGTAGCTAGCTCCTTCCAGTGTGCATGCTAACACTTAAGCATACAGGATAAGTAACCGTAGGCAATTTGATTTGATTTTTCTATAAGCTGAAGATTCATGACTTCTGAAAACCAAATCTCAATCTTCATCATTAGTGATGTCCATTTCAAATCAACAGTGCTAAAACTTTAGCTTTTTGGCCATTGAGCTCACTTCATGTGCAAAGAAAAACAAGTTACACCGAAATAGAGTCATTTAAATGAACTAACCATCCTACACTAGAGCTGCTACAAATTCCCACTTTCCCACTTTTAGGATAGCCTAATGCTAATTGCCTGTGATTAGGCTACTTAACATACTGTATGCTGAAGCATTAGCATGCGTACAGAGCTGGTTTTGGTGCTAATCCTCTCGTTGCATATTGGGTTAGGTGACCAATATGGGTTAAACTCACAAAAAGTCAGTGTAGACCTTTAAGCCTTTAATCAGGTAAGAAGACAGAAACTTAGAACACGTTGTCATGAGAGAAACCAATATTCACCATTAGGCAGAGGAGTGGAAAGACAAAGAATACAAATCAAGTGTGTATTCAAAAGTCATTCATAATTATGTTTAATCACACATCTGAGCCAGACAGTAGACAACCCACCTGGCACTTCAATATAACATCTGCAGAGCTATGAATGACTGGGATCTATTGTACCAACTGGCCTGAATGGAAATGTTTCCTGTGTCTACCGCACATATTGTTTCTCCATAGATGTTTTGACCCATGTTTGCATGCACCGTGTCAAAGCTAGCTATGCAATTTCACAATGGAAATGTTTGTTTTTCCAAATTGCAAGCTGGTACTGGCAATCTTTGGTTCCCACTATATGATTATCTTATTGAGTGACATACTTTCCTTCAGGGCAGCATGCAATGGCAATTAGAGAAAATCTGCTTTTCCCCCAAAGTGTAGATGCTAAGCCAAGATGAATGCTATGCTTTGTGTAGCTATTGTTAACCAACGAAATATGAAACTTGCTTCGAATTGATGCGAAGCGGTGTACAGTTGCACTGAAGTGGCTCCAGCAGTACAGCCACCTGATTTTGCAAGCCCTATAAAAGTGTTCCAACTTATACCTACACCCTGCACTTGGGAGGGAAACTAGTAGCAATGGACTGCGCTGTTCTCCTGGTGTTCCTGGTCTTGGGAGGGTCGTCCAGACGGCACAGAGGCGAGGCGTTCCTGTGCTCCCACTGGGAGACGCCCCAGAGGCATGTTGTCAAAAACAACCGTGGAACTTTCTCACACTGTAACCCAGTATTCCCAGGGAAAGGCCTTGAGAGAGGATCGTTTCCTCAACAACCGCACCACTTTGCTGTCCCGGTCCTGAGGATACAGGGTTCCTGGGGCAGGCCGCTCCGGCCGAACAGGGCCCCTCTCTTCCAGCGGGGGCCCGGGGTGTCGGGGAGACAAGGAGAGGCCGAGCAGAGCTGCTCAATGCAGCCCCTCATGTATCAATTACCTAAAGTATCAAACAGCACGTAAGAGGGCGGTCGGCCTTGTTTGTTTGACTTTGGTGGGCAGACGTCTTCTGGCAAAACTCAGAGGAGACGGGCGAGGGTGAGAGGACGGGACAAACAAGCTGAGAGAGAAACCTGGCTTACCCCAGAGGATATGAAGGAAGCTGGGTCATTTGTTGTATGAATGACTTATCTCTATTACAATTCATCGCCCAGGAAATTCAAGTCTTTGCTGCACAATACAGCGAGACAATTAATTATGAGTAAAGAATAAAATCTTACACAGACACTCTGAGGTAAAAAAAGAAAGTTCACAAAAAGACTGAGCATTTACTAAGACAACACCAAAAGACCGTTTGGTGGTTTTGGTCAGAGTTCAGTCAGATTCAGTTGGGTTTTGAGGTTAAACTTTGCTTTTTTTGATACAAAAACTAACATGGGTTTATAATACATCGGTTAGCTTGGATACATTTGGGCTCAGAGCTGCATGTCTGTCCCATCTTGTCACCATCGCTGGCAGGAATGCCAAGAAACAAAGCAGAGAGCAAACAGACAGTGACTCCTGACAGGTTATGAAAAGCCGACCCATCAGGACCACAAAGGCTGTGTGTGAGGCGGGGGAGCCGGCTTTGTCATGGTAATAATAACTCTGGACTTTTGACATGCACAGCGGATGGTAGTTAACGGGGAAAAGAGTGATTTGCCGAAGTGCGGAGTGTGTGACAATGTGTGACAACGACGGGGAGGGGAGAAGAACCAGACGGGGAAGGGTTTGACTCATAGATTGACGATAGGACAGAGTCACCAAGCAGACCAGCAGGCCCTTGAAATCAAACTGCAAGGGCCCAGAGTAACAGAGAACAAGGGGGGAACGGCATAACCAATACCTCCAAAGACAGAAATTGAGCACACACAGATCCACTGGCATACGATAAAGAATTGTGTAGCAGCATTTCAACTTTTTGTGTTAATGCATAATGGAATATGAGAGACTCTTGCAAGATACTTTTCTGACAATGAGAGCAGTGTAATGTCATACCACATCTGCACATGCTTTCTAACCCCATAACCCCACTCCAAGACTTCAGAAGCCTTATTTACATGAAAAGCGAGCATCAAGGGAGGGGGCAGAAACGGCAACGTGATCGGTTACTAAACCAAACTCCCTCTTTACTAACCTTGGGTGCCCCCGCCCCTGAAAAACATCGACCCCGCATTGAAATGGGCTGATTGTCCACAGACCGGGCTGTGAGTGCAACTCCCACCCAAGCCCTTTGATAGCGGGGGGTTAAAGAGGAGAGGCGGAGAAGGGCCACAAAAGCCTTCTGTTGCAGCTTGGGAGTGGGGTTACCTGCCCTGCTCTCTGTGGCGGGCTCCAATTTCACACGTCACATGTGCATGCATACGCATAAGCATAAGCACATATGCACATACACTCACATAAACACACACACACACACACACAGAGCTGCTGCTGCTGCTGGAGTTTGGAGGGTATGTGTGCATTTCATTCCTCGGGGAGAAATTAGGTTTGTATGTCACCCATTCAGACATCAGGACAAAAGCAGTCACATAACCACAGCGCTGGGTGACAGATAGTCATTGTTCCCTAGGAAATGACATAGGCAGGCTGTCGAAAAACTGGACAGGGATGTTTCCTACGAAGTCAGAGGTTCCTATTTTTTTTTTTTTTTTTTTTAGTTTAACACAATGTGAACAGGATCACTCTTGGTGGGAGCTGATCCAGGATTCACTTGTAACTCAATAAAAGTTCACAGCTGCAGGACTGTGGGAAAATAAGACAGTGGGTTCAAATGAAAATGTGGGGAAAAATACTGATTACCCGCTGGCAATTAATGGGATACAAAAGCTCTAAATTGATGAAATAAACTGTGACTGAGAAATAAACCAATACAACATACAAATAAGTGTGATATCTGTGCCTCCTGTTATGTTTGATGAGTAAACAGTGGTGTGTTGTGTAGGAAAGACAAAAGTGATTATTAAATGGTAATTCACTGGTGATACCACATTTAAAACTCTCATTCTAATAATCCCTTATGTGTGTGTGTGTGTGTGTGTGTGTGTGTGTGTGTGTGTGTGTGTGTGTGTGAGTGTTTACATCTGAAGGGAGTGGTGAGAGAGGAAACAAAGCCTAGGCCAGTAGCCAGCATTACATCAACAGGAGGTAAACACACTCCAATCACTCAAAGACATAGAGGCCTTTAAACGTTTCAAAGAGATGTCTCAGGCAACAATGGCTTCAAAGGTAAATGATCTACAAGAGGCTGAGAGGCAGGACCCTCCCTGCTCCGCTCTCTAGTCCGTTCCCAGCAGTATAGACCGAACCCAAGACAATATATCACATAATTAATATTCCTTGTCCAAAACCATCTCTGTCACACCCATAAGCTCTACCTGCAGCCAGAGGGATAATGTTCCTGATAAACGGCGTGGAGCAATCTGTCTTGGACTTATCACACTCTCCTTCATGTCAGAGGGCTTAGATCTGCGTGCCTTCAGGAAACCTCAGTGTGATCAAGATGGCACCTGTTCTGCATTGCAAAGCGCACAAAAGTAAACATCTGAGTCAGCTAAATCTGACAATTTTGCATTTTGCCACCGACAAGAGAATTGAGCCTGAGTCTTTTTTTCAGCCCAGTATTGGGTCCTTAACCCTCCAAGGGAAACAAAAAAACATGTTGATGTTTCTGAATCTGTGATGGAAACTCTCTTTGAGTGAACAACTGGTTTCTAAAATGTGCATCGGGACAGCTCTTCTACAACAGGGTAAATTAAGCAGTCGGTTAGCTCTCTGCGGCTGTAATTCTGCATCTACTGCTGCCCCCTGTTGGTGAGTAGAGCCATCACAAGGTTCCATATTTTTAGTTTTCATGATTTTGTTTTCAAATATGGTACAGCTCAGGATAAGAATACATTTTTCATGATGTTTTGCAAGTTAATGTTTGTTTAAAAGGGGATTTATTAGTTCTCACAATACTGGACCCTGATTGGCCATCAACACCAAATGGTCTAATTCAAATTCAAAAACTTAAATTTAAACATTCAAACAAAATGTTTAACAATATCTTCAAACATCTTTGATCATATATGTACATGTGAATAGAGGCAAACTTATAATTCCTTTATTGGGGCCCTGTTTAATTGTTTGCATGAAGGAACGGCTAAATGAAAATGTACTACTTGTCATACAAACAGTACCAGAAAATAATAAGACACATTATTAGTGTTAAAATGAACCACTTTAATTTTGCACAAGACATCCATAGAGTACATTGTCAATAGAAAAATAAAATTGGCTGCTTTGGGGCACAACTTGAATTCAATTTTGGCTCTTTTCCAACCCAAAACAACTAATGCACAGAATTCAGAGATGGACTTCAAAAACGTCATGTCTTTTGCAGCAAAGATTCCTTCAGCATCCCAGACATTCATCGAGCTTATCGTTTGGTTCACACGTAGTTCCATTTTCAACAAACAGAAGACAAACTCCCAGCAGTAAAATATGAACCGCATGACTGCAGCAGTAGTCATGATGTAGCCAAGAGGTCGAGGTTCGTCACAGGAAGGATCATGCATAGCCGTGTGTTTTAAGAGAGAATGGAAGGCAGTGAAATCAGCCAAATAGAGGAACTACAAACTCAGTGTGTTTATTGAACACAGTTATTTAAACAGCGGATGGGGATGAGGAACATGTTTACAAATAAATTCTGTCTGAACATCAGCTGGAACCCACTCCCACCCTCTGCCATCCAAAATTAGTTTCTTTTAAATATACTTTTTATGAATTCTCTTGCACATAAATAGCATCATTATTGCTAATTAGAAAAAACAAAATCTCTGATAAGTACAACTCACACATACTGGCAGAAATCTACATGTGGTATTTTAATGGCCACAATGATAGGGTAAAGCAATAGCAAAAAAAATATTTGTTAGCAACTGAAGTTATGAAAAACTATGAAAATAAGCTTTTCAATTATTTAATTCTCATAGTTAAAATCAGGATGCGGCACAGTCTAGGTAACAAAACTAACTCCTTGGAAACAAACCTATGAAACACAGAAACTGAGGTCAAATGAACACAAGGGAACTAATTAATGAATAAATCTATACATGTACTTGGGAAACAACAATAGGTCCAAATAAAAAGGAGTCAAATTATACTTGTTTAGTGCATATTTACAGGTTGTTAAGAGAGTCAATGTCACAGATTAGATTCATTTAAAGGTGTCACTCATTCATCAGCACCGTTCGTTTGAGACGTCCGAGTTTGATCGCCAGTGACTTTATCAGCAGGCTGCTCCGACTCTTGATCCTAGGAGGGGAAGAAAAACAATCAGTGAATTTGAATCTAATGAACAAAAAAAACCCCAACATAATAGTGAGACAGTAACTTTGCTCATTTTAAATCTTGTCACCTTTTTCAGGACTGCCAGCAGTTCTTTGACGGTGGCGCTGAGGGTGTTGGAGGTCTTGTGCAGCTGGTCGTGGAAGCTGCTCTTCTGCTCCTGCGTGGTCTTGAGAGAGTCCTCAGTTTGGCTCAGCGTGTTCTTCACCTCCTCCAGCTCCCTGGACAGCGTCTTGTTGGCCTGCTCCAGCTGGCCCATCGCCTTAGCATCGTCGTCTGGAATGAGGCCACAAGACAAAGTTAGGTGGGACGTCCAGTGATACGACATCAAGAAGCAAGTTCAGGTCAGCTGAGAGTGAGATACACTATCTACTTAATAAATCAAAAAGGTTTTACCATTTTGAAAATTTAACCTTAACCAATCTTCACTTCTTAGCTGAGAGTGTTTTTAGCTAGTTAGCTGTAGGTTGCAAAGCCACAAATGTACAGTGGGACTGTACAGAATCTAAACTAGTTTCTCTTTTCCATTCAGCATTACCAATCAAAATTAGCACTGCTGGATCCTATTCTAACTTCTTATGTGGCAGTTGACCATTGGGCCGATAGCAATGTGCCAGTCCACTTAGCAACAGCAATCACACGAGAGAGACTGCCAAATGAAGTGAGACTGGGCTCTGCTGTAGCAAAGCTCAAATTGAGCCAGATCACTGTCCTGGTGGACTACTGACACAGAGTGTAGCTTGCAAATGAGACAAATAAAACATTTGAATAGACAATACTCTACATGACACATGATTCAAAATCGCACCCATTTTGGCATCCTGCACAATGAGCTTCTGTTCGATCTCCTCTCTTGCTTTCTCAGTCTTGTCCAGCTTCTGCATCATGCTGCCGATGTCCACCATGGCTCCGTTGTACACGATCAGATTACCAGACTCGCTGGCTTCTGACTGAGCACGAGCCTTTGGGGCTGGGAGGAGTCCTCGGTTACCTGGGAGAAAGAGAATATTTAAAAAAATTAGTTAGCTAAACCACCCCAGCCACATTTGGTCAGCTCATTGCATGAAAATTAATGTTTAGACATTCAATTTCAGATTTAGTGAACCAATCACTGTGCTCGATTACCTTCAACCTACTTTCATAGGGCACTAAGACTGTATTAAAAAGTTGGCAGAAACATGCTCAGCCATATTAGCTCACCTAAAAGGTTGTCTAGCTGGGCGCCATTAAAGGAAGGAGCAGGCTCATCTTTTCCCCTGTCCGTCAGTTTACGGTAGTAACAAGACTCTCTGACCACCGGTTTGTTCAACAGCTTCTTTACCTGGAAACAGACAAAATAGACGTGATAGGAAGGATGACTTGTGGCAACAAAACATAGGAAAAAGTAAACCATCTTTAAAAATTCAACTCCCACACAACAGAACTGTATATGCCAAAATCTACAGTGTTGGCAGCCGACACAAGTACAAATGACATTAAGTACAAACAGAACCGAGAATGAAAAAAGTGGAGTGTGTGTGTACCTGAGCGCGAGAAAGGTGCAGGCCCAGTGTGTACATGATCTCCTCCAGGTCTCTCTCCATCAAATAGCCACAGTGGCTCTGGTCAAAGTAGACAAACGCCATCAGCAGCTCCTTGTTGTATGTGACCATCTGCTTCTTCTCCTTCTCCTGGCATAACACACACAACCACGTTCACACTCTACTCTGAGTCGATGTCTATGTAAAGTGTGCTTACGACAATAAACCCCACCTTGTCTTTAGAGGACCTCTCCTTTGACGACTTGCGGCCATCCTTGCGGTCGTCTTTCCTTTCTCTGTCGTTAGAATCGTCATCATCCTTATCTGAGAAATAGAAAGATTAAGAGAGAGAGAGATGGAGGGGCAGAAGGACAGAGGTTGAACAGTGGCATCGTCAAATTTCTAACCGTGGAATGTAATACATGTTCACTCAGAAATAAATCTCGAGGCCTCAGATACTGTGGAAATGTTATCCATCACGTGTTCAGAGTGGTGCATGATTTCTCATCATCAGCCAAATCATTTTGTGGGAAATTCCAGAATAAATCTTTGGTTGCATTTTCAGGCAATTCCTTGTTTAAAAAAAGAAAAAGAAAGAAGTAGTACCATCATCGTCGTCATCGTCTGCATCTTCGGCCTCCATGGGGTCGTACTCTTCAGCATTCGCTGTGCTGCCCTCATCCTCATTCTCGTCTTCGTCACGAGACTCCTCCTTCTTCAGGACCTTTTCATCGTCCTGGTAAAAGACATGTATCATACGTCGACATGAAAGCACACACAACTTGTAGACTTTTAGGTAAATAAAAGACCAGGTCTATTTAAGAGGCTTACCTTCTTCTTTTCATCCTCCTCTTTGGCCTTCTTCACCACTGGTTCTTCATTGTCCTCTTCTTTTTCCTTCTTTACTTCACGCTTTTCAGCCTCCTTCTTTTCTGCCTCTTTCTTGGCCTTCTTCTCCTTTTCCTTCTTCTCATCCTTGGCAGGAATCGCAGCAAGAGCTTTATATATGCGGTAGCCAAAGTCTCTCTGTAGCATCTCATTAAACAGCTCAGCAAACAGGGAAACCTGGACAGAGAGAGGGGACAGTGTAAAGGCAACCTGAACAGACAAAAACGGCAGTTTGTGAGATACAAAACAGATGCTACTGGTTTCATATTCACAAACAGACCTTTCACACTGTACACTTCTTTCATCTCCGCTGCAAGGCAGTGTAAAACAAATGCTGTGGCCAGGGCGTCTCACCTCAAAGGAGTGCTCCTTGTTGTCCTCCAGCCTGTAGTCCAGCAGCACGCTCAGGGACATGACGCTGCAGTCAAACTTGCCGTTCTTGGCTGCCCAGTTGGGGTGTACGAGGATAGTGGGCTCATCGGGGAGGATGTAGCGTCTCTCTCTCCGCTGGCGCTCAAGCTCCTCCAGCCTCTTTCTCTCCTCCTCCTACCAGAGACAAACACACCAGTCAGAAGTGGACTTCTTTTCATAATGGCATCATTATGTAAGCAGACTCTGAATTCTAAAAAGGATTTATAATGTTGAGTAGACTGACAAAGTGATCAGCAATCTCATGCCTATTGACACAACAAAAGGCACAAGCCATGATGAGACACAAAACTCACCTCTCAATGACACTTGCATTACTCCGTCTAGTAACATACAGACTGTAGCGCTGCCACCATTGCCAAAATGTTTATACTACTTTGATACTGTTGCGCAAGACTTTTTAAAATGTTCAATACTTTCACCTAATATGTTCTACGAGATGAAACTGACTGAAATATGCAGAACCGGAGTCTGGTTCTTGACATTGGACTGGAGCAGTCAGTGCAAAATTCAACCGTCAAACAGCTGAAAACACAGCAAGAGCGTCTTTTTTTTTTTTTTTGAGTCCACCACATCCTGAACTGAATCCAAGCCCACCCAGCCTGGCTGACAAAACTGGTGCCATGAGTGAAATATGGAACTATTCTGTTTATCGAGCAAACAAAGACCCAACCAACATATCAAAATACGTGTGCGGTAACTAGGCATGGTCCGGTTTCCGGTTTCAAGGTATACCGCGATTTGAAACGGCGGTATGAGCTGTCCCCCCCCCCCCCCCCAAATTCAAGTTAACGTTGTCTTGAAATTAACTTGAGCGTGCATCGGACAGAAACCATTTTCCACCGGCAGGTTCAAGGAGTCTTTCATGGTCATGGGACTAGGGATTTACTGTGCCTAGCTAGCTAGCCTA
>NW_027279042.1:0-37627 GCF_046629955.1 Centroberyx affinis | reverse complement strand
CTTACTGTGTAGCTTAGAACTTATGACAGCTCATCTCTGTTAGCTAGCTGGCTAACAACAAAAGCTAGTTGCTCAGGTTGCCTCTGTTCCCTGACAACATCTGTCAGTCCACACACGGCCATCAGTACAAGCATGTCTGGTGCTGACAGTTTGCTGCTTTCGTATTGATGTCACACTACCAAGATTATCACTAAACATCATATGGATAAGGCATGGGAGATCATTTCTCTGGTACATGTTCTATTTTGCATAGAGAGAATATCACGCCAAACACTATTCAGAAATCTGTGAGTTTAATGCTACTTTGCCCATTTACCATTTACAAACCTCGTAGAACATACCGTAAGATGATTTATTAGTTCTTAGATTTATTAGGAGGCACTCTTCCATTCGGCATACATATAACATACCAAGCAACCCTATATTCAATGAAATATCAACTATTAAATGATCTTTTCATTATAGGTTCGCCTGTTAGTTCCACAATTTTCTTCCACCAAAATACAACGTGGTAGGAGATGAGGAGCAGTGTGAACAATTATAAAACTTGTGATTTTATTGCAATAAAGTGCTGCTTCGTCCATCTCATCTGTGCTAAAATTACTAGAAGACACTGTTGTCTAGTAAAAAGTGTGTTATGTTCTATTAGGTATGTACGTTTGCCGATACTGAGGGTTTTGTGTAAGGGCAAGAAATCACCAAGTTATGCTACAGTTGCTACTAATGAATCACTCACAATAAGAGATGTTAACACTGATCCATGTTGATTTATTTGTTAAGTATGTCTGTTTATTCCCACTGTCAGTTGAAGTCATGGACAATGATGATTTGAATCGTGATGTAATACTGCTTTCTTGTAGGCTACACAAAGTAAGGATAAGGATCAAGGACAGTGCAATCAACCTGAAGTCAAAGGCAGACTCAGTTATGGGTCTGTGCTCATGAACATTGGAAAATGTTTGCTCTTCATCATCCTCGTCCCTCCGTTCCTCAACTATGCATCACTGCAGAGAGAAGGACAGCTGCTCATGCCTAAAGGTTTTCATGTCCCAATCTACAGTAACCCTCACAGAGTCATTGTTTTTCTTCAATTTTATTTTATGTTGCCTTGATCATGTAAAACAGGTTTTCATATATATTTTTTTAATATTTGAATTTCATCTTGAAATTGACACCTCTCATAGGGAGGCTGTCAATAGGCCTATCAATGAAGTTTTGAAAGCCACATTTTTTTATGAAGCCTAATCTTTGTTCCTGTTCTTTCCCCCTTATATCCAGATGGCCTGGTTGTTGATGTCGGTTTGGGTCAAAAGATGCACCTTTTGTGTAAAGGACAAGGAAAACCAGTTGGTAATAAAATAATATGAATATAATTGGTTCTTATCAGTGATAAAATGTTATTATAAATATTATATCCCATTTTCTTCTTTATGGTCTACATTTTCTGGTAAATTATTTTGTGTTGCTGTGGCTTGTTGCATGAAGGATCATAAGAGTCTGTGTCTTTTAACCGGTGTGTTTTTCTTCAGTCATATTGGACGCCCCGACTGGAATGTCCTCAGACATTTGGTTTCATGTCCAAGAGAGCGTTGCTCCACTGACAAAGGTGGGGAACTGGCAAAATTACTGTGTACTGTACTGACTAGATATATTCTGAAATGATATATCAAAGAGAAAGAGTAGGAATAAATTTCCCTGTGGATTATGGATATGTTTTGTATTTGTTGGATAAATCAAGTGGGCTAAACAAAAATGTGATTATATATCTCAGATGTGTTGTATCCATAAGATGCACTGAACGCTAGCTGACATGCTGACATTGATTTTTCTTTTGACCGAGGAACTCCATTGCGATGAATTTTTCCCTGCAACTGCATGCCTCTGGAAGCAGCCACTACTAATGCGGTCATGTTGTTTGTTGTCGGGGGCATGTAGGGACAGTCCTTGCAACAGCCCTGCCACATCCTCTCTGTTCAACAAGGACTCAGCATAGCAGAAAGTCAGGGCCGACAGCCTGCCCCTTGTTGTTTGTCTGAAATGTGACCGGAATGAGGTCACTGGCTTGTTGCGGGAGGGCCTAGATCCATCTGAACAACTTAACAACAACAGCAATACCAAACGCAAAGTTACAGTACTCTGTTTACACCTGCATCCTCATCTTTTTAAAGGGAGATTGTCTGGGCTCTTGCATCCTAAGTCTGCTAAGTGCTTCTCCAGGATCAGAAGCGGGGGGGTGATGTTTCTAGTGGTTGTTTGGGGAATCGAGAGCATGTCATGTGGTATGTAGAGCATGGTGTTATTTAAAAGATAGATGGAAGAAGCTAAACTTGTGGTCTCTGTTTGTCACGTCGCCCAGGTATGCACCTATGACAGAATGGGATTGGGCTTCAGCAAGCGGCTGATGCAGAATGAAACCACAGGAGCAGAGAAAGTTTGGGGGATGTCAACGACTGGACGGTGAGCATAATACTTAATTCACTATCATTGAGTTGAGTTCTTCTGACACTCAACATGTAGAGCTACACTTCCTTGAGTCATGCACGCAGCTGTACACCAAGTCTGCATTATAAACATCACGTCACTGTTTCAAGTTTTTTTTATTATAATGTGATTTCTGAATGGGTGAGCGGGCTGTTTCAAGCCAGCGGGGTGAGGTCATCTGTCTCTTTAGCCTGTTGTTGCTGAGTTTGATTGAAATTAATTGGGGAAATCATTGGGTGAGATGTGCATGCTGAAGGTGACATAGGCCTGATTCAATCAAACATCTCCACTAGATGTTTCTGTTAGACCTCTGCTTTAATTAGCCAGCTCACTCGTCTCTGTGGCGACTTTGTTTGTATGAATTACGCCACAGCTCAAGGGAATAGGAGGAACAGGGGTGTGGGGGGGGGGCTGTGCCAGAGACTTGTGTAGGGGGAAGTCATTCCTATCGGTGCTGTTGCAATTCCTATTGGTCAGAGAGAGAGGCGGATAAAGGTCATGGATTACTTAATGCCCCTTTAACACACAGTTACACAGTCTGAAGCAAAAAACTTGGACTGCTACACATCAGGACTGTGCTCCAATGAAGGTTTTTAATTCAGTTTCCTCATATATTTCCATCTAGTAGCCATAATCCCCTCCTTTAAACAGTATTTCCTTGATTAAGTGGCCATTTGGGACCGCTTATCGATTGTCTGGGCCAGCAGAGACTAATGTGGGCCCGCTGCCCTGCATTACGCTGCTTAACGCGCCACAGCCCCGCCCCGCCCTGCAGTGCACCACCCCGCCCCGCGCTGCACCGCGCCGCCATGGGATTCGGCCGTAATCTTCCTGTCTTTGACACCGTAGCGCATTTGTCGAGCCTTAAATCTGTCTACGGGATGAGCGGGCGTGGTTCGCTGACGGTCAGCAGTCTAGTTTACCTTGGCATCTGGCCCAGACAGCAGGCGGCCACCCATTTTTGATGCAAGCAATCAATTTCCCAGAATTCAATATCTCGGGGGGTTTGATGACTGCCTCACCTTCCCCCGGCGCGGGCTGTGAAACCTCTTCATTTCAGCGTGACACCCCGGGTTTGATTTATTAGAGCCAGAAACCCAGGACAACAGATGGCTGTCAGAGAGGAGCCGCTGCATTTTATGTAATGATGATGCTCCTTCTGATGATATAAGTTCGCCGGTGTTTGTTTTTCCTCTGGTGTTTTGCAAGGCCAAGGCTGGCAGTCCCTTCTTTATCCTTTAATTTGGGTTACAGCAGTGTTGTTTATCTTGCCTGCTGTGTCTGGGCAGACATGAAATGCAAAACAAAAAAATACTGCCGACCTTTACTTTCATCCAGTTGTTAATCATCTGTATTGACATTTTGGGATATCATATGTAAAAGTTCAATACAATATATTCTCTTTGCTATTTCTGTCTTAGGTCATTTTTGCTTCCTGACAACGACGCTCTCATGAGTCCATAATAAACTTATTAAAGAGGCCTGTCTTTGTGTTCATCTTTCATGCCAGGAGTCCTAGGCCCTCCTTGCTCAATAAATAAACATCCTGGCCCAGTTTGCGGCGTGTCCTGGTTATTTTGTAGAGACAGATGAGCTTTGTTGTCTTCCAGGATGGTGGACGACCTGCACCGGCTCCTCCAGGCTGCCGGGATAGCCACGCCCTTCATCCTGGTGGGCTCCGAGCTCGGCGCACTCAACGGCAGGTTCTACAGCCACATTCATGATGTGTAAGTGGAAACAAATGCACAGTTAATAATAATGACTAACAAAAATATAGTTGACTTAATGCAGTATATCATCTCATTTGATTATGGGTGGGACAATACGCTTTTCGCACGATATGATACGATATGCAATATGGGGTTCACAATTTGATACAACCACGATATGATGTAATAAAAAATAAAAGTTCACAAGCAAAGTCTGACAGAATTATGTGCAGAATTATGTTTATTTCTGAGCCGCAAATCTTTCTAGTGATAGCATTGACTTCCTAGAAAGTACAATTTAAACAAGTGCAAATACTCTACAGCAGAATAAAATGTAGCTAATATCGCGATACATTTTTCTGCCCCACAATATGTATTTTCACATTTTTGTATTGCGATATATTGTATTTCGATGTATTGTCCCATCCCTACATTTGATGCATGGTTTACATCAAACATCCAACTAGCAAACTGATGTTATTAGGACTAATTCACACTTTAGTCAGTTATTACGAGTTTTATTAGTCAGTCACTTCAAATCAAAGATTATCTCCTAACTCATCGGTGGGCAGTACGTGAGAATATAAACTATATCCAAAATGTATTTCAGTGAGTGCCATATAACAGCACAGAAGATGCAAATGCAGTGGACTATGAAAGTATCTACCAAATCTTTGGATTAACCTGTAAATCATCAGCGAGCACATTGATAATCATGTTCCCATACTACATTATATACTGTGCAGTGCCTCCGCTAATTCCTCTTAAAATTCTCATACTCTCAAACACACACTTTCCAATCCATGGGACATAAATATTCCAGCGCCCATCCCCGCCATCGTCCACAACTCGCTCATCTCGGAGACAACACGGCGATTAACATGACCGAGCAGTTGAAAGATTTAGCGTCTAATCGGCTGTGATGCCGCGGCCGCTAGGGGAGTAAATTAAGTGGCGGTGAGCGGATGACACCTTTCCAAATGAAAATCTCGCCCCTGGATGTGGTGTGTGCGTGTGCGGTCATCCATCTGCGGGGGCCGAGGACGGACGAATCGACAGACAGACGGACGAAGGTGGTGCCATCCATCTCACGCTCATTACGGCCTGGACCGGGAGGGTAAAGTGGACAAGGGTAGTCGATGAGTCCTACTTCATCTGTGTGTGTGTGTGTGTGTGTGTGTGTGTGTGTGTGCGTGTCCTCTCTTTGTCCCCCAGGCAAGTGTCAGACCTGGTCCTGATTGATCCCATCCCAGAGGACGTCTTTGAGGAGGAGCAGTGGAAGGAGTACTGGTAAGTTTATAGTCTGCTTCAGGGAAGTAGGGAGGATGGAAGGAGGAGGAGGAAGGGAGGAAGGAGCAGAAGATAAAGGGGAGAGGAGAGGAAAGAAGATGGAGCAGGAAGGAGAGGTTGGAGAGGCAGCAAGTAGGGAGTAGAGGAGAGGAATGAGAGAAGGGAATGGGGCGGGGCACGGATAGGCGCGAAGAGGACGATAAGGAGTTGGGGAATGAAGGGCAGAGAGGAGCAGATAAAAAGCGAGAGGCAGGGAAGAAGAGAAGGGGGGAAAAAAAGAAGTGTATCAAGAAAAAAAGAGGATTAGGGTGAAGGGAGGGAAGGCAGAGACGGCGGTGTGTTTTATGAGTCGAGCTCCCCAACTCCGTCCTTATTGGCTTTATGGGGAGGACTCGCTGTAGTTGATTATCTTTGCTGGGTGGGGCTCATTAACATGATTAATTGGAGGCCAAAGAAACTCATTAGTTGATCACAGTCTTTTAGCATGAAACAGATGAAAGAGGAATCGGGGGTGGTGGCGGTGGTCGGGACCGATGACAGAAAGTGTAATAACAGTGTTTTAATCCTCCAGGCAAGATACATGTCAAGCGGTAGTCATTGCCACAGCATATACCTCATTATACATGAATTATCATATAGGGAGGACGGATTATTATTAATGATAATCAGGAGCACGGAGGAGGAATGTCAATTACGCAACGCTATCAGTATCTCAGATTGTTTACAACTGAAGTATGCCATGTAACAGTGCAGCGTGTGTAATCATTAAAAGGTATTTCACTGCAGCACAGACTATAATTAATCAGTTATATAATTTACCAAAGCGTGCTAAGCCTTTAGCTGTAACTGACAGCCTTGCAGCAACGACTGCAAAACAAACGAATCTCCCGAGCCCCGCTGTGTTTGTGTCATTTACAGAGGAGATCAAAAGGGTTTTTCTTGCTCGAAACGCAATAGATATTTCTTGTACTGTTGCAAAATAGCAGTATCTGTCATCTGGAATCACCGAGGAGGAGTTACGGGCTTAGTTATGACAGAAAAAGTGTGGTAAGATCAAGTTTTCCCATTTTGGGCATGACGCCACGACTTAGTGCTTCAGAAGTTCTGTCCACCAATATTAGCTCACTGGTTATATAACAATGAGTTAAGCCAGATAAGAAATGGATCCTTGAAAATGGCCTAATTTGTACGTGACTCAAAGTGGAGCAGTACCATTTATCAGGGATATGTGTCCAATTATCCTCTGATTAATAGGCATTCATTTCACTGCGTACATGACAGTGCAGCCACAATCCAATTACTCTGTAGAGAAGCAATGGAGAAATGAAATGAACCGAGGACTTACATTTACTCTGTAAAGAACAATTTTATCACCGGTCTCTGATTTGGATGGGGAAAACAGAAACAGCCATGTGATCTACACAGTATGAAGATACAACAGATGCATCACAGCTCTATCTCACACTGCACATCACAGCATCCCAGTACCGTTGGCGTTCCTCGACTTGCTTTCCTTCCTTTCTTTCCTCTTTTTTTCCCTTTTTGTTCGACAAGGTTGCATGTAGGTGTGCGTTTCTCTCAGTCTTTCAGATATGGGTTTATTAGCTTTCGGAGGTCTTACAGTATTTGGTACACAAGATAAGTAATCCAGCGGGGAGCGGGGCTGCACCTGAGGAGGGTTGTGGGGAGACCGTATCAGCTTTGCACTGGGACCGGAGGATTTACACATCAAAGACCTGCTCATTAACAGCGGCTCACTCCCAAAATTAGTTCTGTTATATCCTACAAAATGAATCGCCACCATCTCCCGAGAATGGTATTTCTCTCTCTCCCTCTCTCTCTCTTTCTCTCTCTCTCTGTCACATGCACTGTTAGACTTGAAAGGGTGTGTGTCTGTGTGTGCCTGTGTGTATGTGTATGCGTTCGCTTGTCGTGAGGGGTCAACTTTCCTACTGGGGATTTTCCTGTGAAGACGTCGCAGCATGTGTCTCATTTCCTTTCCCAGGCACAGATAATGCTTCCTGATGAAAAATAGAGCGGTGGGCGCAGCGTCAGGGATTAGTCCAAGCCCCCGCCGCCCGTTTGGTCAAATTGCATTCAGGACAAGAGCCGGTGTTTTAAAATCGCTCGGCGTTCATTTTTTTTTTGTTTCGCGGGTTCAAGCGGCGGAAGTCAACACACCGCCCGACATCACCTTTGCGTCGCCCCACTTGAAGACAGATCTCACAGCGGTGTGTTCTTAGAGATTTTCACCCAGAGCGAGTGTAGTCTGGAGATTACAGTGGGCTATAATAAAAATATCAGGCCTTGCTCTCTCTTTGGCTTTCTTTTCTCTGTAAGCACTAAAGAAAAGACTGTAATATCCTGTACTTTTCATCATGTTAGCACCTCTATATGTATACCTGTTATTATAGCTGTTTGCTTTATTTGTCCCAATGCTAGGCAAAGGCAAGGCAAGGCAAGGCAAAACTTTATTTATATAGCACATTTCATATACAAGGCAAATACAATGTGCCAATTGTTGGTCAGCATAATGATCAAGCTGTAGGTGACCAGTGCCAACTGTAATTGGGCTACCATTTGTTTTGCAGGTTGAAACAAATGGTACCAAAGGTATTAGACTAATAACTCTCATCTTGTAGTGAGTGCATACAGTTGGTGTGTTTGAAAGATGGAATGTAACTGTGTACATGCACGCATTTACACTCTCAGGCGTATGTGTGTGTATGTGAGTGTCTCCTGTCTGTATATGCTTGTGCATTTTGTGTGTGTGTGGAGTACAAAACTAATTTACCCCATGGGGAATATATTTGCTCAGAGAGCAGAAACAGTGGGAAATGCTCTTGTCTAATGGGATGGTCCTTACAGTTTAATGAATGCTGATTGATTGGCAAACCCTCCGTTTTAATGTACCATTACTGTGTTTAGCACAACTCAGTCCTCACAGGAGCATCACTTGAAAGTCTTATCTCCCCATCCGCTCCCTCTGCATCCCAGTTCTTTTAAGTATGAGTCGTCAGTACATTTTTTCCCTTTAATAATAATTTGAACGATCTGAGCTTGATGATAAAATAGACATCCAAAAAGCATCTGGGTGTGTTTTCAGGTATGTCGCAGTTATATTTCAAGTGAGATTATTTCAGCTTATGCACATTTATGTATGTTTGCTGTTGTGAATCTTGTGTCCTCTCTGTGTGAGCGTGTGTGTGTGTGTGTGTGTGTGTGTGTGTTTGTGAATACATGATGCATGTAAGCGGTTGCTGAGAGAGTGTGTTAGGTGACGAGTGCCTCACCTGACGCTCTCTCAGTGTGGGCCTAGCAGCTGTGGCTGTGGGCCTGGATGGAAGCCTGATTGAGTTATGAGTCCCAAAATGAAAACGACACTTTCTGGCCCATTCATCATCCTGCCCGTCATTAATATGGCCAGCCAAGACACACACACGCACACACACACACGCACACGCACACACACACACACACACACACACACACACACCCACACATTCACATTCTCGTGCACACTTGAACACATAAACATCCACACGCATACAGATACAAACACACACCTATTCAAACACATGCACACTATATACATACTGTATATCCCCACACGCCACCTGCAGCAGTGTGTCAGAGATGGACATGTTCTGCCTCTCACCTGGAGCCTGCTCAGTATGACAGGCAGCGTATGACTGTCACTGTGACTGACGACCCGCTCAGGTCTCAGAACCACTGCTATTCCTCTCATTTGGTTTGATTTATAAGCCACACAGGGCTTTAATGTGAGGGAAAAGAAGGGCCTTTCTATCCATTTGCACTGCACTTTGTTGGTTGATAGATTTACAGGCATACCACAATGTCTGTTCTGAATTGTATGGCAGCGTAATGTTGTAGCTGCTGATGTGGGAGCGATGATGTAAAATCTCAACTCTGTGAAAGGGCAGCTCAGTATATAAGAGCCCGAATGGACAGTGAGGATATTTTCGTCCTGGGTGCTTATACCTTTCGCTGTTGGAAGATTAAAACATTTCCACCAATTGAATACCTTGAGTGACATTATATTATATACCCACTACAGCCTGCAGTGGTAAACTGTAGTTGGAACAACAGCAGCAGGAGCAGCAGCCAGTGATGACACATCCAGTCTCCCCTCAGAGCCCAATCGCTCTCACTGTGAGCTGCGTTCAATAACCCAGCGGAGCACAGCCCCGCTCTAAACCCCCCCAGGGAGCCGAGGCCCAGATTGACAACAATCACCCGGGTATGAAGGGATGGAGGGTTGGAAAGAGAGAGAGAGAGAGAGACGGTGAAAAAGAGAGATGCATGGAGAAAGTTGGGATGGTGGGGGGTAAAATGAAGCACTAGAGGAAGATAGAAGCCTGACAAAAACATGACGCAGTATCGGAGGCTATTGATTGATTATAATGGGGAAAAAAAACTTTGTGAATCTTTCATGTTTACTTCTATACAGTCACTATAAGCAGTTTGCATCCCACTTTTTGCATACTTTCATGTGCTACAAAATCAGTTCAAAATACATTCATTAACGATTTTTGGTTTAAAATCTGAAGCAATTTTTGAAAAGAGAATATATTCAAAATATCTCAGTGTAACCTAATGAGGAGATATGAATAATGTATGTTACAAAATGTTTTTGCCAGTGAGAATTCAGCCAAAGTGAGAAAGGAGGGGGGAGGGGGGGGATAATTTTACAAAGTATAAATTGCTGTTATTGGAATTTTAGACTTTCACACAACATTTCTTGCATTTCAATCCCACTTTGATAGAAAAGAGTACTTTGTGTGGATTGTAGAACACAAATCCCAAAGATGTGTGTTTTGAGGCAATTTTGCAGCACAGGAAAATATGCAACAATCATGGTGTGTGTGTGTGTGTGTGGAGGGAGGGGGTGGTGGGGTGTATGTGTGTGTGTGATTCATGATTAGCATGGTTCACACTGTGGCTCCTGTAATGGCTCCTAGTGTGTCGGCCTCCTCCCTCCGTTCTCCCCTGACTCAGCCAGAGAAGCCACCCCCCCCCTCCCCCACACACACACACCCCCCAGTCCCCACCCCCACCCCTCCAGAGACTCCCAGACGAGTCAGGAATGCCAATTAATTGTAATTAGCACCACTGTAAGCGTAACTATTGCCGTTACGCTCCACTAATGAAGCGGGGCTGCCCTGGCCCCTGTGTATTTACCCCAGTGTAATCTATAGTATCGATGCAGGGAGGAATGTTGAAGCAGGGGAGCGGATGCTGGACCCAACCTGATATCCGCTGTGGTGCAAGAATGACACCATGTGCCCACACTGGGTATTACACCGTCAAGCTGAGGTTTTTGGCATGGGTGTTTTTGTTGCCTCTTCACATTGCAGTAGTCTTTTGTTTGGGAAATTATGTCTAGTGCTGTTTGGTGTGACCTCGGAAAAACTTTGGATCTTCATATCCAGGTATAGGGGCCTATAACTCGGTCTTTTAATGAGATAACTTCTTCTATTTCCTGTTTGAAGTGCCTCATTTGATACTAAATACTTTCAAACAATGTCAAGTCAGCCAGGACCCAAAATGAGTTGTGAAGTTACTTCTGGTTGGTCCCCATTTGACCGTATGAAGTCTAGCAATGCAGATATAATAGTAAAATGGAATGTGTTGTGATATTATTGGATAGTACAGTAAAATAGAAGGCAGTTAGATCACATTTTTCAAAGTCTCCCTCTTATTCATACAAACTGAATCATAGTACTTAATATTTTAGGATAGTATAATAGAATGTTTTTACAGTAGAATGCATTTGTCAATGCCTTCCTCTGTATTCACACAAACTCAGTGTCACAGTGGTTCAGTCTTTGGCTTAGTTTTGCCTCCAAAAACTGTTTTACAGCCCAATGTTGACATAAGATGAAACTTTAATGTTCCCTGTGGAGGAATTGGCCTGTTGCAGCAGCACATCCAGAAAAATAGAATATAAACATGAAACATAATAAAAATAGAATAGCAAATATTAGAGTTAACAGATAAACATATGCAGCGGACAATTTCAACACACAGCCTCAAGGATGATGCATTATACTCCTTGGTATTTTGATAAAAATTACTGTTTTTTTGTTGTTCTTTTTTTTCAAAATTTGAGAGGGGCTGTTATCTTCTGCTCTTTAAATTGTTTTTCAATAGTACAATATAGTGTAATATAACTGCAATACAGCATTATGGCATGTCAAGTCCATCCCCACAGTGTGTAGACTTTAGATCATTTCATATAAAATAGCTTCACCTTATTTGTCCGCTTTGTGAACAGTATGGCAGTTGGTACTCCAGAGTGTGTGGTACTCCATTCCTCTGGTATGGTAGTTGGCAACTGTAGGCCTGAGTGTAGCCTCATAGTTTGTGCTTGTTTTATGAAAGTCACATGGTATAATGTAGTAATTAACAACATGCTTAACATGTAATGTTTTGTCTTCATTGTAATAGCATGTGTGTTTATTTTTTCTCTCTGTGTAGTAGATGAGGCCTGCATAATACACTGCTCTCCTTTCCCTACTAGTTTGTAGAGTCTAATAGACCATGTTTCAGTCTGTGACTGTCAGTACTTTAAATGTAGGTTTAATTGTAGCTTACTTTATTGTGAGACTTTTGTTATGGTCCAAATTTATGGTTTAATTTCTCCTCCTTGTTGTAATATAGTTACTTAAGATGCTGTAGGCTGTGATAGATCCTTACTTAAAGAAGTCATTGAGGGTTTTATTAACTTCTCCAATAGATGCTCAGCTTGTCGTGCCTGCATGAGCGTTAGCAGCACCTAATCATGTAACAGTCCACGTACATAGTCCCTCATTTTCGTAATAGTCGGTGAAAGCCCTTGCAATAACCAATTTTTAAAAATATTCCGTCTGCGTAATAGTTAGTTGAGCCGCATGTAATAGTCCATGTTTAAATGTTCTCTGCTCATTGTAATAGTTGGCAGAAGCTCGTGTAATAGTTCGTGTTTTGTGTGTGAGCAGGCTCTCAGGTAACAGAGGCCCTGCATATGGAATGAGATGGTAATGAGGAGGAGGAGGGGAGCCTTATCACTACAGGGCCAAATTCCGACAGTGAATTGCGCAGTTGTAACAAAAGTAACAGAGCGTCCATTCAGCCTGCACTAATCCAGATGGGAAAGTCAAACAGCAGAAAGTCCACGGCACAAACTCATTTCATCACTTTATTAATTTAGATATTGCCTCCTCGCTCCTGTGGGGAGAAAAAAAAAGAACCCCTCTGAAATGACCAACATCGGTGAGGCGTTTTGCTCTACATGGTTCCCCCACTTCGTCTCCTCCCGTTATCTGTTTAATTCATCCCGCCAATCTTGGCTGTCTTTACCCACTAAATTTCCCTTTGACACGCATGCCTTGCTTCGCATAATCCTCACTCCGGGGCAGAATTAAAAATGGAAAAAAGAGGAGGGAATAGGACAGGTGGCTGGAGAATCCTTGAAATAATGTTCAATGCCAGACCCAGGAATGATTTGACCAGATTCGAACTGGGGGGCTGATAGAGAGAGAGTTTTTCTTTTTTTTTTTTCTTTTTTTTTTCTTCTTCTTTTTTGGGAATCGAGGGGGAAGAAAAAGGTGACAGGTGGAAAATGTATGGAGACTGAAAAGTCCCTAAAGAGCCAGGTCGAAGAGTCAGTTCTAAATTGTGGTGCCAGAATGACTTCGGGGGAAAACGGTGGCAAGGAAGATGAGAATGTCAAAATGTCACTCTCCGGAGGTCTGATTTGAAAAGTTTTCTCTGTCTGTGGAAGACTGAAAATGAGAACAGTCGACTTGTTTCTTTCTTCCCTCTGCCTGGATCTGCGATTGACCTGTAGGGACTTCTGTACCATGAATATGGTGGACATGTTTATCTTTACACAGCCATTTACAGCAGCTGAACAGCCATTTGCTGGTGTTTCTATCAGCCTTATCTGACCGATCGGTATTGACATGCTTTGCCAGAGCAAAGCTTGATATTTCAAGCCACAGTTCTGTAGGTAGCAATGTGCCATATCAACAACAGGTGAAATGGGTTATTTTACACATGAAAAGTGCATGTTTATGATGCAGGCTTGATACGAGGGGCATAATGGCGGTGAAGCAGTGCTGAAACCTGTCTGTTGTTAACTGCAGTTTACCATGGCATGCAGTGTTGGCTTGTGCAGAGGAGGCTGGGACTGAAGATACTGAACCGCTTGTCAAGTCAATTACAGATATAACAGATACAACAGTATGGGACGACCTGGTACTATGCACATCCTAGGACTTCATGGCTATTTAGGGCTGGAGGTTTATGGTGCAAGTTGATAGTGGTTTTTGGTTAGGTAATGAAATCTGCTGTAAGATCAGACACAAGAGAAAGGAGCTGATTGAACTCCTAGGCCTAGCCCAGGTCAGGAGTTAAGACTAGCTGTGTGTGTGGAGGACGGGCCCGCGGTGCATGGGGGCTGATCTACAGCGTGTTGGCTGCATGTTGGGGCAGGCTGTGCCGTGCAGCGATGGCGGCAGCAGGCGGGCGGCACTATTGATTGGGCTCCACAGGCTGAGACCAGCCAATTCAGAGCACCAGTGAGCCGAGACCGATTGGGCCTCCTGAGTTACAAAATCCCGGCGCTCGTCTTCTCATCTGCCAAAAAAAAAAAAAAAAGTATTTCTCATTCCCCAGTCAAATGTCTCCAAGAGAAAGTTTGAGATTTTTGGTTGAAAGGGGGCTTGAAGAAGGCAAATATTCACGGTTGATTTTGATTGGGTCCATCTTAACATCATCGTAATTTCATTCCTCCTACTGTCTAGGACTATTCATTTATCCTACACAGCAGCACATAATCATGTTGAGCATAAATCAAAAAGAGGAAGAAAATACGGTTGCTTATATGAACATGGACAAATGTCTTATTTTCGGGGGATCTTGTTTACTTTAAAGGTTATAGGAAAACCAGTAAGGGGAATGACGCTTATATTTTTGAAAATAGCTGTTCAAATCATTAAATTGCTATACTTAAGATTGCAAATTGTCTTCTGCTATTTTTTTATGAGTGTGTGTATATGTGTGTCTCTGTGTTCAGGTACAGTAAGCTGTTGCCATCGCTCCAGGCCAGGCAGTTCTCAGCAGCTACAGGGTTGAGCCGTATGCTGATCATCCTAGGGGTGATTGAACCTACCATCAAAGGAGAAAACATCTCAGAGGAGGTCATACAGCGCCAGGTCAGGCTAACACACACACACACACACACACACACTACAAAGAAGCATGCCCCCAAGGCTATAACATTGACTGTCAAAACTTATTTTTTGCAAAAAAATATCCTGTTCGGTTGTGTCATGCTGAAAGTGAAAAGCAGGTCTGGGGTGATTTATAGGTGATATAGGAATAAATATAACAAGCCATCAGTGCTGAAGGATGCTACAAAGCCACAGATGTCGAGTTTTTACAGTCAAGTTTCTATAGTCAGGAGAGAAGACTTTGGCTTTGTGTTCAAATTCTCCGACAGCCTTGCCTTTGTTGGAGCTTTTTCTCGACCTCATCAAAACAAAGAAACGCAATGGAAGGAAAAAGCGTGATATTCTTCAGGCATTTCAGATGTAGTCCATGCCTTCCACCGTTCCCCTACAGCCACAGGATGGTGCTAGTGCAAGAATAATCATGGCTCCTCTCGAGGAGAGATATGATGTTGGCAAAACCATTTGTTTTCATATCGTCAGAGAATGTGAATTTGCCATGATATGACACCAGATGTCATTTGAAATAAATGAAAATTGAACCTGTTCCTGCAGCTGACATGACATCACCAACGTACTGTATCTTCTGATGCCTGCTGTATTGTAAACTCAGCCTCCTGACAGGTCATTGGGAATACAGTTTGTGCAGAAGGCTGTTAATATAGGTTACAAGCTTCTCCAACCCTGCGCTGTGTATTGCAGATGAGCTCTTGAATGGGAAGGTTGTTTTCTTTCGCAGTTGTCCCTACTCAGATCTGCCGTGAATCTGTTTAGAAAAAAGGAAAGCATACAGTGGTGACACTCCTGCCTGTCACCAAGTCCTGTAATCATTTCTTCCTTGCTATGGAAAACATCTTAGGCAGAGGAGTAGTAATGGATTTTGGTGATGAACAACAACCAATATCTTTGGCAACATGGGGAAACACAGTCCATAGACTTAGGCCTTGTTTTTAGCAGGGAAAAAACCTGAACCATCATGTAGGGTGTATTAGGGAAGTAGAGAAAAGAGACAGAGGGAGATTACAGTGAGAGAGACTGGAGGAAAGGTAATTGCAATAGCCGTTAAGTTTAATGTTTTCTGCATCTTATTCTTATTTAAGATCCTTTTATTTTTTTGTTTGGAGAAACGGGTTAAAGAGTTAAACCACAGTTTACTGGCACTCAATGACATTCCTAACATCCGTTCAGCATTTTTTTTTTTCTTCCGCTGTCTTGTGCGAGGCGATGACGACTGCCTCAGGATGAGTGTGAACAGTTCGTTAAGATGCCTTGTTCTCTGCCGCCACCCACGTTTTGATGGCAGTAGTGATGAGGGACCTATTTCAGCTTTTCAAGTATTACAGTTGTTGCCAAGGAGATAAGGACAGCATTGTGCTTGAATTCTCTAAGGAAAGAGAAAGGTTTTGTAGACGGACTAGTGAAGGTTAGAACACACACACACACACACACACACACACACACACACACACACACACACACACACACACACAGAACTCAATAGAGCATGCAGTCCATTTCTCAAGGGCATGTTCTGTGACCACTGCTTAATTGAACTGGAGCAGAATTGTTTGCTGCTATGTTAATGGCACCAAAGCTATCTCTTCTCATCACATGTGTGTGATAGATACAGTTAAAGGGGAATACCGCTCAATTTAAGAATTCATTCTATTCTATTCCGGTGGCCTAGTGAACTTTCTCCCCCAGCTGGAAAATCAAAGAACCAAGACTCTGATTTGCGATGTGATAGCAGTATTCTGCCTGGAGCTGCTCCATTGACAATGAATTGGATTCGACTTCATAGAATTCACTGCATTCAAATGGGCTTGATATTACAGTAGTTATCAGTTCTTTATCCATCTTTTCCAAATCATTCTCCATGGCACTGTAAATCTGGTATGAAATTAAGGAGGGGAACAATCACTTCTTTCTTGTAGCTGGCAATGGGAGACAGTAGGAGTTTTGTCCCAGGGAATATGAACATACTTAGATGCCAAGCGTAGTTGGATTCATTATAATAATACATTTCTCCTTTGGATTTTATGACTGATTTCTGCTTTCCGTCTCTACCTCCTATAGAAATACCTGCTAAGTAACCCCGCCCACCAGAGCAGCGCTGTGGATGAGCACTACTTTCTGAATGAAAGTGCAGCTCAAGTAAGGTATGGCAAACATATTGTCCTACAGCTATCTGACAATAAGAAAAGCTTTCATATCAAGATGTTTTTCTGCAGTGTTGTGGTATTTGCATGTTTTAAATGTAGTTCAACTCAAAATGAACATTAAAATATTACACAAAATGAGTATTATTTCTTTCCTCTTTAAAGGGACATCACAAAGTTTAAGCCCCTGTCCAGTAGGACGTCAGTGAGTGTGATCACTGGAGATTCCTTTGACCAGCAGATGCCAGAACACCTAAACCAAGTGAGCATGCGTAGCTGCGCTTTCCACCTGCTTCATGATGCATTATTAACACTTGTACAAAGACTGTCTTGTGTATTAAGACCCTTAATGCAATCAGTAAACAACAGTGTAGTAATGATAGTGTAAAAACCATAACAAATGATTATTTCCCTGCACCAGATGGTAGCTCAGCTTCAAAAGAAGTTTCTAGAGGAGTCCTATCCATCAGCCAATCACATTCACATAAAAGGAGTCGACCGGCGAATGATCTACAAGAAGCCATCTGCCATCAGCCAGCACCTGAGGAAGCTCGTCAACCAGAGACAGGCAAAGCAGCAGAGCCAGTGACCCGTGGCCAACATTTCTTAACTTTACAAGATAATAGGTGAATATGTTTCAAATATTCTATTAAATATAAAAGGAGTGATTGATGTAACTTGCCCCTGCAACTAGCCTACTGTTTTCTCTTTTGAGATTGCCTAAATACTGTATCTGTTAAGGTAAATCAAACACACCTCAAAAAGGCCGTTCTTGACTATAATTTGGCACAACAAAAATACTGGAAAAAATACTGGAAGCCTTTTCATTGAAGATGACTGGAGGGTATTCAGTGTTGGAGAAATGTTTGCAATGTCTTAGATTCAGAAATGTTATTTCATTCTCTTTATTTGGCTAGTCAATGCCAAAAATGGTCTTCTTTGCACATGCTCTTTATGATGTTGGTATAAATTATGGATATTTTGTTTGAACTACTCTTTTGTGCTAAAAAAAAAAAAATTACATTAACTGTTAGCCACAAAAGTCACTGTTCTGAGTTTTATTTCATGCTATTCTATCAAAACATACTGCAATGTTAAACCCATAGAGGTAAATGTATTGAGTTCCTCCATCTATCTGCGGTTTATTTGTTTCCAGCTTCAGTAATTTGTTACAGGTTCTTTGGTTCTGTTGATGTGATGAGAGATGAGATGTTAACTACTTGAATATAATTGATTTACATCAAAACCAGACACCAGTTTTTTTATGGACTGATGTTGATTTGGTTAATTTTGTAAATTGCAAATATATGAGAGTCCTGCTCGCAATGCTAGCTTCGCCTTACTGTAAATAATACAAGTTTTTATATGATTTTGTATCTATTTTTAGCTGCATTGCACTGTAACTGTATTCATTTTCTAAACTGTCTTGATAGGTATACAGCACAAATAAGAAGTTAAACTGTGAAAGAAAGACCAGACAGCATTGGATTATCCTGAGGATTTAAGTTTAATTATGACACCACATCAAAATAAAAATTTCCAACAGATCTGGAATTTTATTCCATCCATATACATGCATAGCAACAACGTTTTAAGAAACATTTTCTCCCATAATCAGGACATTGGAATGATCATTTTACATCAGTATCCCCGCCGACCTCCCACCCATCTTGTTCATCAGCAATAAACTTAATTCTTGTACAACTTCTTTTTTTCCCTATGGGGTTACAAATAATTATATGCACAGTCCCCATTTCATAATACTGCTTTCAGTAATGTTCCCTCATTTACAAAGTATTGCATTGAGAGCAAATTTCAAAAAGGGAGACCAAAGTGTATCATCAAACAGAAATACGAGTACTATACAAGAATGCTGCCATCCTCATGAAAACATCCACATCTGAGTTGAAGAAAAGAGACAGGGACAAACAGCCACATATGTATGCAAAGCCATGTGTATATGCCAAAATGTGAGATGCAGGGTTGTGCCTGTTATCACCCCCAAATGGTGATTTTTAAGGCTAACATGTCATTAATAGCAATCTGCAAGTGACAATTTGGGCATATACAGAAACTGGTACAGCAAATAAGAATACACAAGTGCCTCAGTAGCTATTTTTGTGTCTAAAATGCATCTCATTTTTGTATTCTGTCTATTGTTTCATTGAGCCTACATTACAGTGTAAACGATATGTGTGCTACACAAGAATGACTATACAATAACATTACAAACAACTCTGATATAAATTTCATTTTGAATTTAAATTAAGATCACTACTCCTATTAATACTGATTGTAAAATAAATAAATGTGAAAGTGGCACCAATATTACTCTTGATTCATTTTTCTTTTCTTTTTCTTTTTTAACCAATGGTTTTGCATTTTTAAGTCTTAAAACGATGAAAGAAGAAGCTTCTCTTGATTGTCCACAAGCAGCGTTTAGCACTGCATGATGCACTATTCCAGACACAACAGTGTACCAAAACAGAAGAAAAAAGGGGCAAAAGTGGGGAAAAGGTGTGGGGGGGAAAAGAAGAATGGGTCTTATTCTTCTCAACTTATTTTACATGCTCTGCAGCATGTGATGAACAGTAAAACTTCTTATGGGTAATAAAGTTTGACAGGTTGTTGAACTGGATATCACAGAGGCGGCAGTACTTGCCGCTTCCAGGAGCCTGGGCCGAGCCGTTCACGCCTTTATTGGCCGCGGGTGCCGCCTCCTCATTTGGGGACTTGGAGGAGGGCGACACGTTCTCGTTGGAGTCGGCCTGGTTCTCAGCGCCCCACGTAGGTGAGGGAGTGGGGGGGTGGCCGTCTGGCTGCTGGGGGTTATGGGACTGGTTCTCCTGCTGAGGTGGAGCCGTGCCCGAACGCTCCTCGGGCTTGTGCCCCCCGTTGACGATGACCATGCCCCGGTTTTTGGGCAGCAGGGGAAGGGGCTCCTTGCCAGGGTGGGGGCAGCCATTAGCAGCAGGCGGCTGGGCCTGCTCTCTGGGTGTCCCTGTCTCTGCTCCTCCTCCCCCTCCCCCTCCACCTCCGCCTCCATTAACGCTCTGCTCCTGTTCGCTGGGCTCTCCCTGCATCACCAGCCCCCCCGTCACGTAATCGGTTGGCTTTATCCCGAAATACGGCGATATTTGCTCAGCACCTTTCACCTTCTTTATTGCTCCGGGATAAAGGCAGTGGGGCAGAAACATATTCTTGTTCTCGTCTTTAGATGGGATGAGCTGGGGCTCAGCGAAAGGCTTGAGCCCCGGCACGGGCCCCAGGTGAGGGGGGAACATGCCTCCATTCTGCACCATCATCTTCCCGTTGCCATTCTTCTCACATTTGCCTGGGCTCTTATCGTAGACGTCATCAGGGTTGTTATTGCCTTCACTCTTCACGTCTGGGAACATGGTCGGCTCCAGGCTGCCAATCTCATTGTGTTGTTGCTGCTGCTGCTGCTGTTGTTGTTGCTGCTGGGCAGCAGCGGCGACGGCTGTCACAGGGCAAAAGTTCTGTTTGTGCGCCAGGTAGTTCTCCACTTTGTTAAAACTTATCTTGCACACCGTACATTCGTGATAGTCCAACAGTCTTTTAGGGGAGCTACATGTCTTGTCGGAGACTGGCGAACACTTTTTGCTGAGATCAATGGGGGCGTCCAGCTCCTGCTGCTCCATGGTATTGCATTTGGGAGCCAGAATAGATTTAGTGACAGTAAGGGAGGCCTCCAGGTGTTTGGGTACCATACCTGGGAAGACATCACAGCGGGGGTGGAAGCGGTCTGCTAGGCTCTCTACAGCCTCCTGGGATGTACAAGGGTTCCCCATGGGAGGGACCCCCAGGAACCCCGGCTGGCCCATGGGGGGCCTCGGGTGGTCCTGGTCAGGGAGACACATCTCATACATCTTCCTGCGCTTGCGGGTCCTCATGGTCCTCTGCATGGAGGGCACCTTGTTGGCAGACATGCGTTTCATGGGTGGGTCATGACGGGTGGCGCAGTAGTACTGCTTGTGGACCATGTAGGTCTCGTGGCGGCTGAATGTGATGTTGCAGGCTTCGCAGGTCGTCTTGTTTGGATCATTGTCACTCTCCACCAAGCCCGTACTGGGGCTTTTCCCCTCCATCTGCTTGCCGTTCAGCCTCTCCTCAGTGCCAGTCGGGGTGGAGACCTTCTTCACCTGTCCTGTTAGATCCTTATCGGGCCCTTTGGTCCCCGCATTGATCATGTCCAAAACACTGGAATTCAGACAGGCGGACTGCATGAGGTGGCTGTCGGCCTCTGTGGGGTGGCAGCCGGCCAGCATGCTAACTGAACTGTGGCCGCTGTTGGGGCTCACCGCCTCAGGGACCTTGTCTGACAGGCCGGAGAAGTCAGGGGACTTTGCCATGTGCTGCCAGCGGCTGTTACAGTAGTGCTTTTTGTGGACCAAATAGTTGTCCAGGTTGTTGAAGGTGATATTGCATTCGAAACAGGTGGCCCCTTTGGGCATAAGAGGGCTGTAGATGACAGGGGGGTAGCTGTTCCCTCCATGGCGCAGCCTCCGGTGAACCAGCTCCGACATTTTAGCCAGAATCTCTGAAGCCTGCGGGACTACTGAAATGTCCTGGGAGAAAGCAAACTGAGACAAGAAGGGGCCCATGGGAAATGTAGGCATGTTATGCTGCACAGGGGAGGAGGCCAGCCGGGGGCTGGAGGGCTCAGACTTGATCCTAGTGTAAGAAAAACTGGCCTTGCTGCCTGGGTGGGTGTCTCCCTTCTGAACAGACAGCATGGGCTTCTTCTCAGCCTTGTCGGCCTCTCCCTCTGTGCTGGTCTCCTTGTTGAGGGCTCCTTTGGGACTTCCCAGCAGAGCATCCTTCCTGTTGGCCAGCTCAGCGCGGGCCTGCTGCTGCTGCTGCTGGAGGCTTTCCTCAGGCCCCCTGGGGGAATGCTCAGTGCCGTCGCCCTCCCTGTGAAGTTTGTTGCCGTGCCCATGTAAGTCCTGATGCTGTAAGAGTTCCCTGTGGCTCTGGAAGCTGATATGGCAGTGATTGCATCTGAAGGCCGCCTGTGACAGGTGAGACATGATGTGATGCTGGAATGTAATAAGAGAATCTGCCGTGTAGTTACAGATTGTGCATTTCAAGCTGGTGCCAGGAGGGAGGCTCTCTTCCATTTTGACACCTGTGAAGGAGATAAAAGGGAGAAATGCTCAGAATCTTGCCTCCCACTTCTCCTTTAGAGTTAACTGTAGAAACCATCAAATGCTCATGCATTATGCCAAGCTTATTCCCATCCCCTAGAATTTTTTTTTTGCTCAAGTATAAACTGTCAACTGTGCTAGCTGACAGCAGGATATGTATATTTAAGAACAGAAATGACAGTCATTTTCACAAACCTGTGTAAAACTGTCATTTTTCTGGTAACACTTTTCAGGAACTGTTTTTTTTATCAAAATAATTGACAAATAACAATCTCTTACACACAAATCTCTTGTATCTCTGGTAAAAGTTAGAAACTGCTCTGTAAAAAAAAAAAAAAAAAAAGATAAAATAATCTCCATCATGCATGACAGTTCCTCTCACCACTGTGTGAGGTGCTCAGGTGCATTTCCAAGGCCCTGGCTCCGGAGAAGCTCTTGTTGCACTGTGGGAAGGGGCAGATGCTGGGGGTCTGGTGGGGTCCGCTGTCGTTCTCCTCCACTACGGTCTCTGGCTCCCTCTGCCGCCCACTGCAATAGTACATCAGATGGGCCTGCAGGTTCCTCTCACTGCGATACCAGATCCCACATGCCTTGCAGGGGAAGATGTCCTCTGGAGGGACACAGAAAGGGACAGAGGGGACATAATATTAGGATACTTTCATATTCACACCTGAATATAAAGATAAAGGACTCACACACATGGACACACACATACACACACCTTCTATACTTCTATAGCTCTGACTCTCAAAGCCAATGTTAAAAGGCTTTTCTACCAAATCCTCAGCTGCCGCATATCGCTATGTTGCTACCACTGGGTTGGTGCCCTTTCTCAAGGGCAAACAAGAACACTGGACCATCTGCTTACAGAAGCCTCCCTGTTGAGCTGAACCCAGATAGCCCTCGCTAAGTAAACAAACACACTATTTGCATGAGGCGTGTATTTTGCAATTAACAGGTTAGTTTGAGCCTCAGTGTGTTTATGTGAACCCAAAACTTGAAGGTCGATGGCTCTTATCTCCAGCGCAGAGACTCATCTGGGTTAATCTACGCCCGGCGGAGACGACGCTCCTTGTTAAGCAGGTGACTGAGTGCAGACTGTGGACTGTGGTGTGTGTGTGTGTGTGTGTGAGAGAGAGAGTAAGAGAGAGACAGAGAGAGAGATACGGAGACAGACAGTGCAGCAGAGAACGAGAGCAAGTGTGCGCATGTGATTGTGTGTATCTATACAAAACTACATCTTGGTCCAGCTTTGTGTACGTGTGTGTGTGTGTGTGTGTGTGTGTGTGTGGCCACTCACTGTTGACGATGGCAGTGGGCAGGATGGAAGCCATTGCGGCCTGCTGCGGCAGGAGCTGGATGCTGTCCAGCAGCCTGGCTGGGTACATGCCCTCGCTCAGAGACATGTGGTTCACCGCCTGCAGACGCGAGTCAAAGTCCACCGCAAACGCCACCAGCTCCTCGCCCTCCATCATGTTCTTGGTGGTGGTGCACCACAGTTGGCCACCTGGACAAAATAGAGATAGAGGAGACATTTAAATGCAAGCTGGGAAAGTAAAGAGTGCTTTCGTTGTGCGTATACATAGATAGTTTGGCTTCAGATGTCAGGGCGATGCTGCAAAGGAGGAAATGGTGTTTGTGTGAACCTTGGTTGGTGTGGAATATAAGCACAAAATGTACTAAATTTAGAGAAACAGCAATTCGACAGTGTCTTGCCTCCGTATTTGATGTATAACAATGTTGGGGCAGGACATAATGTGAGGAGGGACTGTTCAAAAGTGTTCAAAAATTCAAACCAAAATTAATAAATTCCAGCTATCGGGAAACAACCATGGTGTCTTAGGAGAAGGAAGCAGAATTTTTGGGGGAGAACACCCGAAAATGCATCGCTCTACCATGTTGCCTCTCGCTTCACTTTGAAAGCTGCCAAGTTGCAGGTTTTATATGATGGGAGGGGTGTGCGTGTGTGTGTGTGTGTGGTGTCTGTGATGGTATTATTGGTTGGAATGTTTATGTACGCCTACTGCTATACCATGAGGTAACCACTAAAAATACACCCTTTTCCAGGAGGTAAAAGTAATGAGATATTGATAGAAAAATGTGAGAAAATAAAAATCATGTACATTTTTCAGCATTTATTGTTAAATATATATGTATGTTATGTATGGAGAATCTAACAAGAAGCTATAACAAGGTGAAGAATTCATGTTTTCATTTCATTGTGACTTCTATACAAAGGCAATTGGCGTGTATTTCCAGAAGCATGGCACCTCAGCTGGGGTAAACTGTAGCCTACAGTGCTGCTGTCTGCTCGCACACTGAGACAGGTCCTCCATATTAATAGATTGTTGTGTTTTGGGATTAAACATTCCTCTGAAATCTTCTGAACATATTCATTAAGTCAGAGAAAGGGGGGGGGAGCAGGAGGAAGGAAGGGGGGAGAGGGAGAGAGTGGAGGTTTTAGCTTAGATAATATTTATCTCAGCACATGACAGGCTTTTCAGCTGCACTTCATTTTCCATTGAAGAGATTAAAGTTTTTAATATGACTATTTACAGAAATCTGGCTGGGGAGATAACAACAAACTATGATACGCTCCCGCTAAATGGCAGAATTAGGACATTGTTTCTGAGGAAAGCTGGACAATTAATTAAAGCACGCTGTTAGCTTTCAAAGATGTGCAAACATACCGACGGAGTGTCAGGCTGAGAGGGGACCTGTGATTTGAGCCCTGGCTGATGTGGAATAAAGAGAGTCCTGAGGAGAGGTGTGGAGGCAGGGGGACGCAGCGAGAGACACCCCACCCATCTGGAACACTGATTACTCATGTTTACACAAAACCTATGAATCACCAGGTTTAAAACTGCCCTGTAGACAAGGTTAAGGTGCTCAAGTGAGGCTCTGTATAAAAACAATCCACTTTTCTGTGGATTTATTAGAAATGGAAAACCAAGGCATGGAAACAGAGCCGCCATTATTTTACACTACCATGGCATGCATTATGTATAAATCATTGTTAAGTTTCTAGAATGAATTGCCCCATTATTTCAATTCAAAATTGAATATTTCAGATTTCACATCGCTGTTTTGATTAAAACCTTTCTGGCCCTTCCTATCTGCTGGAGAAGCACTGAAAATTAGACCAGCACAAACGTGTCAAAGGAGTGAAATGGTATTAAAATATGCTATCTTTCAAAGTCCCATTTGTGTGCAGGCTCTCTCTCTCTCTCTCTCTCTTTCTGTGTGTGTGTGTGTATGTGTGTGCCTGTGTGTGCACGTGCGTGTGCATGTCAGCGCCACTTTAAAGAGCAGTGCCTATCTGTCGGCCAATCTGCTGTGACGAGACACACACTTCAGGCCGCTCCACTTCATCGTTTTGATTCTGTCATACCACACACTGCCTGGAGAGGCCCTTTGAATTTTTATCTCCTAATTAAAATAACAAAACTCCTCTCCACTGTCTGCCCAAGTTACCATCAAGGTAGATACAAACTGCCACTGACAATGGCGGGGAATATATCGCAGTCATAGCCACAAAAGTTTCTCTCCTCTGTAAAGATCTTTTAGTTCAGAGGCACTCGGCTTACAAAGAGAATTACGAACTAGGCCCTGATACTCAGATACAAATCGCTGTTTTTGGATCAATCCAAATCAAAGATACTGTATGCTCTCCTCAGCTGAACTGAAGTAGATTATGTAGAGTCTGATGAAAATGTTTTACTGCAATTTGACAACAGAATAGGCACAGAGATTGGATCCCTTCAGCCAAGGATGCTACAGATCCATCTGTTGTGTGTGAGAATGCTGGAAGTGAGTTTTAGGACTGAATGTCCCAGTTTTTCTGAGCTACACAAAACACTGAGGCAGCACTCTGCTACAGTACAGTGAACCAACCAAGACAACGCAGGGAGGCAGCAAGCCACATGCACTTGGGCTGCACAATTATGGCTTCAATTATAATATCAATTTTTTGCAAGATATTGTGATCAGAATTATTAATATTAATTGTTCATTTCAGTGATTTGTGGCACAGTTTTTACTGCACTTTTTGCAGCTTATATCAAGATCTTGACTATTTTCAAATAAAACAGGGCTTCTGAGAGAAATTAAATCCCTCAATATTGCTATAGGTCAATATTTTAGATTATTAATTCAGGAAACTAAAATTGCAATATACAGTTACATATGATTGATTGTGCTGCCATAACATGCACACATTTGCATGCATACATACACACATGCATGCACACATGTATACCTACATGCATGTACCTATCGGCACAGGCAAGCAAATTACCGTGCACACATGCATCTATGCACACAGATGCACTGCAAATGCCTACCATAGAAAAATAGACTGCACAGATTTGTCAGGTGTTCAAGACAAAAACAATATTCCAAGGAGGAGCTTTCTCTAAAGATTCCTCATTTTCCCCATGGCTGTCTTCCTCTGACAGCCTTTTTATGGCAGGTGATCTAAATCGCAGAAACACAGGTTAACCACCTATGACAATGGCATGATCTGTATGAATGGCACCGGGAGGAGCAGGTCAAGAGTTAGAGTGAAAGACCAAAACCACAAGTCCTGAAACTAGGGAAAAGGCTGGAAAAAGTGCAGCTTCTGATTTGCACTTGTTTGCCTGCTAACTGTCTGCAGTGAGCTGCCTTTGTGCAGTGGCCAATGCAGTTGGAATGAAGGCTATTGTCTAAATCCTCCTGCAGAGCACCTGATAAAAGAATAAAGAACTATGACATATTCTAAAAACAATGGAGGAATTAAGGGGAGACAATAGGCCAGCTGCCTCATTAAAACAATCAAAAACGGCATCCTGTACGTAGTCCAGATAATTAAAAACCACTGCTTCCTACAGTCTCTCAATACCATATCCACCAGCTCACTGAGGCCCTGAGACTATGGCTCTGCTGGCTAAATGCCCTCTTCCCTCTCTTCCCTTTGATTAATGGTTTATTTGAACATGCAGTTGAAGATGAACATATGAAGGAATTCATGAAACAAAATTATAATGCAAGCCCCTTTCCCCTATAAGTACTTATACACTAATCAAACGTCTAAGGATGAATCACACGGGGTGGGGGCGTGTGTCCCTCCCCTTTGCCTAAAGCCCCAAGAGATTTCAAAGTGCAGGCATCACAGGGCATTTTTAATTTCCTCACTTTAAATGACTTTATAAGAAAACGGATGTGTACAGTATCTGTATATGTATGGGGGTGGCAGGCAGAGGAGAGTATGAGATACTCGAGCAGGAATGAAATAGTTTTTTTTTTTTTGCTCCCTGCGCACCGCTACCACCAACCATATCTTAATGAAGCCGCAAACAAATCTCTCATGCCTTGTGCAGAGCTGAGAGACAACAAAGCAGCAGAAATAACAGAAGGGCCTGGATAATTAAACTGGCCTGAAGACAGGTATTCAAATGTTGGTGTGTAAACAGCACAACTCTTTAATAGTTTAGCTGTAAAATGCGTAGTTAAGCACATCAGCACTTGCCTCTCCCATCTGTCCAAACACATTACCATTGCAGAGGCCATTACAGCACTGGAGTACAGTCCCACTGCACCACAACCACATATTATGGCAGGGGAGAACAGGGCTTTTGGGAAAACTAACAGTAGCACACTGGCATTATCTGAATGCATCATGGCTCATGTATTATAAAGCATCACAGTTCACTTTGATAAATGGCAGTGGTTGAGCAAGTGTAGGTATGAGTATCTGTGTTTGTGTACATACACTCATATAAAACTCCAAATTTCAATTTTTCTGACCATCTCATATTTCTCCTCCTCATATTTCAAGTCTCTATAAAGCCTGACAGTGATTTGGAAACTGCTTTTTCTTTGCTTTGGCTATTCTGGCCCTTAAAGTTCTCCTCTCTGTCCATTGGCTCTGTGCTAACTGTTGGTCTTAATTGTGAAGTGGGGCCAGTGGTGCCTGAAGCCATGGAGAGGGTTGTAATTAAAGACCTCTACTCTTCTTGTCTTCAAATCAGCTCCAACTCCTCCTGGTCAAATGGGAACCGGCTCCTCGCACCTACGAATATCAAGTAGCTGCATGTTGTTAACTGCTTCTAGATTTTTAACAAGGCTTTGTCTAGGGAGAGGGAAATTACAGTGAAACACACCCCCAAAAAAAACAACAAAAAAACAAAATCCCCCAGTAAAATTAATGCCTGAATCTTACCGGTGAAAAATATGAATCGTAAAATGTCAATGAATAATATCTGTATCTGCACCTGACAGCAGACAGCGCTCCTACAAAAACTAAACAAATCCTCCTCATGAATATTGGTAAATATTTAGACTGTTTCTGGATCATCACAGTCGAACACATTAGGATGACTCATGGCTGTCAAACCGTCATCAGAACACAACCCAAAGCGAGCAGGAGGGAAAGCGCTGCGTTAGACCTGAGAGGGAACAACATTCACAGGGTCAAACAAGCTCACTATTATTGACGGTGCACTAAACCGGAATTAGCTGACTGTACTATTATTTCACCGAAGCATTGACACAGATTGACTCTCGTTCTCTCCCTCTCTCTCTTCCGCCTCCTCCTCCTATGATATTTTCCTTGGCCACTAGGAGGCACTCTTCTCATGCTAAAGCTGCAGCCGTGCAGCCGGTGGATGTTTTGCTGTGATGATGCTCTGTCGATGCAGAGACACCTCAGACATGGCATAGCAGCATAGCAGCCAGTCTGCCTATACATCCGTGCAGGTAGGTGGGAAGACCTTACTCTCATGAGCAATGCATTTGGGGGAAAAGGCATTCTTCTGGCTTAATTTTGACTTGATCTTTGGCATGAAATTACGCTGTACGGTTAAAATGTCCTGTGTGTTTTTTTTTTTCAAAAAACAAATCTTCAAAATCTTTTGTCTGTTCTTAGCTGCATATGTGTAATAGCAGTCATCAGGCATGCCAGGATGCCTCTGACACTTTTTAACACACTTGATATTTTATTTCTAAAAATTCCAAATGAAAATTGTAAGAGGCAAAACAATCTTCCACTTTCCAGGAAAAAGAAACATTGTTCAGTAAATATGTGTTTATCGAGTCCTGCCTTGCCTTGCCTTGCCTGACACCCCAAAACCCAGATTTCACTCCTTCGCACTACAGTGTCCAGACTAATTTTAGCATCAAGTGTTTTGCAGATGATAGCCAGCACCGAGAGCTCATGGATGGCCTTGAGCAAATGGCACGCAGGTCAGAATCCACAAATTAAAAAGTCCTCCCAGGGGAGCCTCATACACGCTCTCTCTACAGTATACATTCACAGGCAACAAAGACATAAAACCCACCACACCACACTGAACAATGTCATTCAACACACATTTATGAATTGTTCGAAGACAAAAACAGCTGGGAAAAAAATAACATCCTTGTTTCTAGCAACGGAGCGATTCAGGAAATGTTTTACTGTTTTAAAAATTAGATGCTTCACTTGGAAATTAAATGGCATTTCTCTGGCAGGTCTCTGGAGATTCATGTGGCTGTTTCAATGCAGTGAGAACGACACTGGCAAGGGGATGTTTGCCTGCTAATAGTGTTGTAATGTTGAGGGAGACAGAAAAAAAAATTACAAATGTGAATTAGCAAGCCGTTTTTATTGGTCTATTAGAGTGCCATGGAAGAGCTTGAGTATTTGGGTTTCAATTTGTTATACAAATTTATTCATTTACATGTGAAAGTTTGCTCACTGAAATTTATTAAATCAATTAAAGGAGGACTATTTTGAAATAGAAACAGCACCTGTTTTATTATGATTTACAAACAAACCGTTATATGATACAAATTAGTATCAATTTAGTATAATTTTACCCTTTACATTTACATTTTTCCAGACAAATTTTAACATTTTTCTCTAAGCAGTAAATAGATATTGAGCATATTTCGCACTTTCTATATTGCACGCACCACATCTGAGCTCTGCTGTCAGTCTGAGACAATAGCAGCCACAAATTCCTTAAGACAAGGCTACAGTACAAAGCTGTTCTCTCTCATTAGCTGCCACACACAGTCAGCTCCTCCCTCTCCACACTAAAGTCAAGTACGCTATTAAAGGAATACTCTGACTGGCTCCTCTTCGCTCTACTCTGCTTTATTCTTTATTTAGACAGGTTTGTCCCATTGAGCACTCTATTAGCTGTGCTGCGCGGCGGGTAGGGCTGCCTGAGTCCTGGTTGCGGCCAGTCGACATGTGTTTACTGCGGCCCCTGCTGGGGCGGCAGGCTGGTTGGGGGCCCGTTCTGACCAAGCCCTGCTAATGGGACCAGAAGACCCCTCGTGACAGGACGCCGCTGTGTCGCGCGCCGCAGCAGACCAAGCCCCTCCCCACCCCCCAGCTGCGGCCCCATGGCCCGCGTCCCCCTACCCATCATGCCTCGGTGGGAGCAGGTGAACGGCGGAGGTCCAACGCCAAGCGAGCTCGGTTTTCCTGGGAGAGCGCCGCGCCATCGCCACGCGCCTCAGTGGTTCCTCCAACGTGGCTCCGGCCCTACGCCACATGGGCTGGCTGGCCAGTCTCTGTGTGTGTGTGTGTGTGCGTTCGTGTGTGTGTGTGTGTGTGTGTACGGTGGATGCCAGCCCTAATGCAAATGCTTGCCGTTTAAAAAATGGGACCCTCTCTCCTCTCCCTCTCCTCTTTGGAAAGGTCTATTTTGGCCTTCTGGCGTTAGCAGTTTTTTTTTTTCCTCTCCAGAAGGATAGAGAGCCAGAGAGATGCACCTGTCAACCATTTTGGAATGCAGCATTATTGATCTGGTCAGGGGGAATGGAATTTATGAGGTTACACATTTCTCTTCATGAATACTTATGACATCGATTTGTGCCTTAAAACTTACATATTTGCCCAATGCAAAGCTTATGTGCCTTGTTTAAGCGCATGTCGGTCTGGTATGCACAGCACAGCAGTAGACAGGATGAATATATACACACACACCCACACCCACACCCACACACACACACACACACGGAGCAGCCACCGGTGCAACATCCCAGCATGCCCTGTGTCTCTGCACCCCTGTAATTCTACATATTGCTTAAAGTATGTGCTAATTAAATTTTCTGTCGGTTTGCAAGAGAAATAAATAATCTGCAGCTAAAAGGCCTAATTGCGTTTGTCACATTGTGTCTCGGTGGCTGGTGCAACGGGAGCGCAGCCGCTGCCCTTGCTCATTGCCATTCTGTCGTCCTGGCAAGCCCCCGCGCTGCCCCAGGTATCACCACGCGGCCATCTGGAGCCGACATCTGTCTCTCTATTGATCACAAGGGTTTAGCACTTGATCAAACAGACTGCGACAGGAAATTGCTCTTTTCCCCACAGAAAAGGCCAATCGCCTGCGTGAGGGTAATAGAGTGGAACTGAGATGCAGCACCGGCGCGGTGGGCAGGCGGGCGCGGGCACAGCCAGGCAGGCAGGCAGCGGCACGGTGGCGTCAGCCGCTGTGGAGGTGGCAGGCAGGCAGGCAGGCAGGCAGCGATGGCACAAGTGTTGAAGTGAAGTCCACTGTCGCACAACCGAGCCAGGAAGACCATCTTTATAACCTTTCTACTAACGCAAGAGCACAATACTGTATTGTTCCAGTCCAAATTATAATTTCCAATCATGCAATTTTTGAGGGTTTCTTTCTTCACGGAGAATCTCTATGTGCAAGATGTGTGGAAGATGGGGGCCATCGCTTCTGATGAAAAAATGTCTTTTGAGAAGCAGAATATAATCTTTCAAGAGGCATTCAGGTAGCTGTGTAAGCCAACAGCTGTCTGAAACTGTTAGGAAAGCTGGATGCAAGTGAAATATGCTACATGATAAGTACACCAGATGGTGGGGAATTAATATACTTCTTCTGAAGAAAACCAAAATTAACACCAGAGCATTAACACCAAGATTGCAGTCCAATATTTAAGACCACTGACTTGATTTTCATAATAATTGAAATAGATCACTGAGGCAAATGTCTCCAAAAATACACTACAGGGGTCAAAAACATTTTTTGTTTAATATGTGTTTAAAATGTAATTATGCACCCTAGTGTAATATTTCAGTAGTGGGAAATCCCTGACAATGCTATAGTTGTCTCTTGCTCCCTGGTATCCCCAGTGGATTTCAACACACCATTAGTGCCTGAGGTGAACAGCTCCTGAATGTGTGTTACAGTATGTTAGTTGAGGCTGTGGTCCACATCTAAAATAGCGCTTTCTCACCGCTCAGGCATGCTTTCCAGGCACTCACTGTAACATCATGTTTAGCAAGTATGGACAATTTGATACTGAAGGTGACATTTATTCAGTATTGTAGAAAATATTTAATTGTTCCTGCAGAGAGCGAGATATGTTTCCCCTTGCCTACAGTGCTGGGATTGTCCTTTGGAATATGATGCAAATTTGGGATGAAGCAACTAATTCCTTCCTTGCACCTCTGTTCCCCCCCTCCTCCACCAGCCCCCATCCTCCCCAGACACGAGGATTCTGATTAATCGTGTGACCGCCCCTCGTTTTGCATTTTACACAATCTCACGGCGCCACGGTGAGATGTGTGAGGTGTTTCGCCACTTTTGGCAAGCTGAAAAGATGTAGCCCAAGGAAGAACAAGTCGAAAGTATGAGGGAAAAAATATGACCAGGGGACGTGATAAAAAATTATCAGCCAGTGTGTTTTCCTGTTTGGTTTTAATCTACATTTAATTAAATTCTTATCTGCTGTGTGCTTATGGCTGCATTTGAATGGCGAGGCTGCATTCATTATGAATGGTAAAATTGAACTCAGTACATTGTGTGTGGCCCAATAAAGAAACAAGACTCTTATTGCAGTGCATGCACTAGCTCCGACAGACATGCGGAAAAAATAAGTCAATTAAGATCGGTCTTTAAATTACCGCTGTATCAAAACAAGGGGCGGGAGCATGCTCCATAATAGAATCCTGACAGGGGAGCGAGCACAGTCGGCTGCTGTTAATATACATCCCATTTGATACAGCCAATTGTATTAGCCTGTTTATGGAATGCACAGAGTTGATGCACACTAGATTTACTGGTCTGTCATGATAGTTCATAATCGACAGTGCTGGAAAAAAAAAAAGTTGACTTATAAGAATAGAGAGGTCAAATAAAAAATGGCTGCAGCAGTATAATAAGAGTTCCTCATAAAGATTCTGCTGGTTTATCTGAGTGTTAGAGGTCAACAGCAAAGGTCAACAACAAAACACATCCAGTCTATCCGGTCTTACACTGGATAGTGAAGAGTTAAATCCAAGGGAGTAGCGACCCAAAAAAAAAAAGAAAAAAAAGAATAAGAATCGGCTCCAAAATTGTAATACTATTGACAAAAGACACACAGCTTATAACGGGCGGGCGGCACTTCATAAGCTAAGAACAATATCCCATAGGCAGCACCCCGGAAAACGTCGAAAAAAGACCCTGAGCCGATACTACAAAGTTGGGCCCCGACAAAATCCCTAAATCTTCCCGTTTGCTTATTCCGAGCAGAGTGGGGGGGGGAGGGAAGCTCCCCGCTGCCTGCCCATGTTTACAGAGCCGTTCTCATCTCTAGGCCTTGCTCATCCACGGCACTGACACACGGTGTCGACATGATTAGGGGTCTGCCTTTGCATAGGGGGTGTGTGTGGGGAGGTGGGGCGGTGGTGTGTGTGTGTGTGTGGGGGGGTGTTGGAGGATCGGCAGATGAATGACTTTGGTGCGTCGGAGAGGGATCACAGCAGATAATCGCTCCCGACTGCTGCGCTGGAGCTCTCAGATCTGGTCTTTAAAATAATGTTAGGAGTCAAGTCTCTCCAAAGCCTTTCGCAGGTTATCTTCTGCATTTTATGTTTGCTGTTTAAATCTTAACAGGACACAAGCAGCAAGGGAGAGCAAATATGTCTGGAGTCGGAGTAAGCGGAGTGGAAATGTTATTGCGAGGGGTTAAGATTAGCTGTTGCAGCGGCGGAGGAGATGGAACTCCTCTATTCGAATGGCTTTCGTTCCTGGAGGAAAACTTGGAATGTCGAATTTAACCTTGTGAGGCCCGCTTCCTCAGAGAACTACAGAGTGGATAATGAATCTGACCTCTCTCTAAAACTGACAGAATTCAAAGGCATTCATTCTAACACAAGACAAATACCAAATCTGCTGAAGCACTTTTGAATACAGTCCACCACTACCACACAGACAGCAAAAATACAGTGCAACATAAATTCCAATATCATAAATACTGCTATCACACAAACAAAGCAGCCATAAACTACGGGTGCCTGTGATGGTGTGTCTGGGACTATAAACCTCTGGTGTTACTCATAGGGAATAAACACACATGCACAATTTACTGCACTAGATTCCCCCTTTGTTTATCTTTTAAATAAGCACACTTTATCACCCTCCTGCATAAGCAAATTGCATGCAATGTGTGTTGTTTTAACATTTGATATGCTGTCCAGAAGATTCATTTCTCTCTACGAATTCAATTGTCTTCGCAATATCCGCTGCCATAGGCATCAGGCCCCATCACCTGTTCGTTATCACTGGCCGTCCTGTTTGGGAGCTCTTGAAACAGTGCCATGGCATTGACTCTCAGTTAACAGCAGGTCTCTGAACTTCTCACGGTTGATGGCGGAGGCTGGAAATTACGCTAACAACTAATTAACATCATAAAGACCGCTTAAATGGATGGACGACACCTGCAACCTTCATTTGCACACGCTAACGCAAAATTACCTGTGTTTTTATTTTTGCAGATAACGCATGCATTTTTTAACACCTTTTAGAATATTCATTTTTTCTGTGGCTGACTTTAGAATTGGCACCGGTGTCCTTTTACTATGTACTGTAAAAAAGCCACCAGGCCAAAATAATAATTGAGCAAAATGGAGTACTGGCAGAATTCCTACAGCTATTTTTTTTTTTTTTTTTTTAGAATTATATGGGCTTGTGTGCACCTTTAAAAAAAAAAAATGAGTGCACTGCCAAATTCTGTGCTTGAAATAACACATTCAACTTTGTAATTTCTATTTGAATATAAAATATTTCCAGGCGGCAGACATGGACCTCCAGTTACTGGTCCGAATAACAAAGTGCTGTCTGTCAGTCTGAGACACTTTGCTGGCTGGCTGAACTAAGCTGGTTTAGACTGACAAGTCTTCAACGGTGGCAGCCTCAACTTCCTCTGGCAGGCCTCTAGAGTCCTTTCTCATTCCCGTCACCAGCTTCCAGGCTCAGAGTCTTTCACTGCCAGCCAATGGAGATGACCACTATACAGTCAAGTATCCCGTTCCTTTAAACCACCTCTCTCTCTCTCTCTCTCTCTCTTTCCTTTACAGGTCTGAAACAGCAGCTAACTTCCACAGAACGGTAATGCACTCACACCTCATTACAGAGCCACATTATGGACTACAGCAGTAATACGGCTTTAATCTTCTCCAAATCGTTATAAATGTCAAGCTGGGGCCAGGGACTTCCCAGTCTACTGCACCAATGGCTTAGCCCGCTATCCCCTCTTTTCCGTATTAGCTATAGCCAGAGAATTACATTCATTGCCAGATCCCCTGAAACTTTGAACTCTTTTGTTCCAACGTTCAATGCACCATTAACATACCCTTTGAAATTGTCCCCCCCCCCCCTCCCTAAAAAAAGCCCCAAACAGCTAAATATGAAAACAGTTGATACCCCTACCCCGCCACATACACCGCCTGTACCTCCCCCTCTTTTCCTTAGCCTCTCTTAATGAGAAGCAACATCCCTCTCTCTCCACTGAAGGATCCAGACTTTCTGTGTGATAGAGAGACTGCGGCTGTTTATTAATAATGAATTTGGATGTTTGCGTGTGGAATGTTATCAGCGCGCACACAATCCCACCAATAGTTTGCCCTGATGGGGTAGCTGGGTTCCTCATTAGCAGAACATATTTAATCCAGAAGTTTCTTATCAAATGTCACACCTGCATCTCTAAATGGCATTTTCACATTCATTCGCCTGTATTTGGGAGATGAGGCTCCAAGGTGCTTTGCAGAGATTAAGAAGGAGAGAGAGTGCAAGCTTATTTTATCATTTAGCGGGTCTGGAAGGAATCCAAGGAGTTTTTGTCTTGTTGTTGTAATTAGAAAGCCTTTTAAGTGATAACGCCTGCATAGGAATATGAATATGTAGCGATCAGGCCAGTCCCCCCCCCCCCCCCCCCTCTTCCCTGTCTCCCTCTCTCTCTCTTTCTCTCTCTCTCTCTCTTGTCTTTTTTAAATTGTTGAATGCTGAGTTTTTGTTCTATGTACAGCAAGGATTAACTCAAGCTTCAGAAGTTTAATGAAAGACTTGAAAGTAGGCAAACATTCAATTGGTGAACTCACACACTTCTTCTTGTTTCTGACTGTGACAATGTTTCTTTTGCCTGTGCAAAGACGGACAGGACATGAGCGCGATTTTTGTTTTTAAACCTACAGGGAAAAAGGGATGGAGTTCACCTTTTTATTTTCCTTGGGGATACCTGGCCACATTTTAGCAGCAGGACCCACCGAAACCCAAAGTGCAGCGAGAAAAATCTCTATATTGACAATGTTTGATACACAATATCAACCCGCTGCGGAATGAAAAAACGCTGTTACATAAAATACAATACTGTTCTATTCAGTGTCAAGAAGAAAAATAATATTACAGAGCCGCCTTACATCCTTCACTGAGCCCAGAAACCCATTTCAAATCACTAGGGAGTATAATATTTGCTGGGAAAAAACTACGCTCAAATATTTACTATTTCCTATTACAATGTTCGTCTGTAGTGGTGGAAAATGGAGAGGGTATGCAGTCCCCCTCTCAGTAGTGGCATTTAGTCCTTCTGTATATCCAGAAAAGCTGCTGCTAACCATCGGGCCAGAGATAAGTGCAAAACTGAGAAGTATTGATCCGGTAATAGTGGTTCACGCTTTGACTCTGACACCTTAACCCTGCAGACATAATGTCATAGCCTCTTATCCTTTCCTCTTAACACAACCTGCCTATCTCCCACAAGCTGTCACCTCTAGTAATACGCTTCTCAAAAGCTCCCCTAAATCACTGAAATCATTGCACTTTCAGACATTATTTATTTTCCCACCTCTTAAAAGTGAAGCATGATTTACAGTTCGGTAAAAGGTTGTGCTTTTTTTTTTTTTTTCCTCTCCTCTTCCACCATTCCCCTCTTTTCCCCAAAGACCTACTAGCTCTTTCTGTCAAGGTAATTCCATTTCTACCATTGTAAGAGCTGCTACGTAGCAATTACTATGTTAGGTCTGTGTAATTGTGTTGGCTTACAGCGCATGACAAATACAGTTGAGCTAGACCCTGCATAGTGATCCCAGATGTACGCTGGTTTAGACGTTTTCATTAATTGAAAGCGTCACTGTGTAACAGTGCAGTATTACACTCTGCCAGGTATGAATGAAGTCTAATACAGCTTAATTACTCCGCAGCTAAATATGTATTGTGGGGATCCCTTATGCTGGGCGTTTTATCTGTTACAAATCACAAGTTTAAACCACTCAAGGGTGGGAGTGATAATTAGCAGGGATTTAGGCATCCAGAATTATGACGGGTAAAATACATGAATGA